>NC_056747.1:1017044505-1017097617 GCF_019279795.1 Protopterus annectens | reverse complement strand
ACATATACAATTTCTTTTAAAAGATATTGCACTTATCTACCATATAAATTTATATACAAGACATTAATGTATTCCTCCACTATCTTGACATTCCAAATGTATTTGAATTTTTCCTGTCTACAAACTAACAAAGACAAGCCTACAACGGTACATAATACTAATAAAGCACAATCTACCAGGGGTACCAAATTTCCTAGCCTGCCTACTGAATAGTCAAACTACTAAACTATCACTTTGTCTAGCAACACCTAAAATGTATACAAAAACTAGCCAAAAGCTAAAATGACTTACAAATTAATATAATATTACATAGTCCAAATAAGAGACTGGCGGCCATGGTGGTGCAGCGGTTAGCGTTGCCGCCTCACAGCAAGATTCTCTGGTTCGATTCTCGGCTGGGGTGCCTTCTGTGCGGAGTCTGCATGTCCTCCCTGTGTTCACGTGGGTTTCCTCCCACATCCCAAAGACATGCAGTAAGTGGATTGGACACTCTACATTGGCCCTAGGTGTGAGTGTGTTTCTGTGCCTTCTGTGGAAGGTTGGGAGCCGGGCTGGCAACTCGACACTGCAAAACTCCACTGCCAATCATGAGCAGACAGATGATCCACTGTGGTGATCCCTAACCGGGGAAAGCCGAAAGAAGTCCAAATAAGAGACTATTAATTTAGTTATATATTTTGCTATTTAAAACTATTCCCCATACAAATTTAATAATTCTCTTCTACTAATCATAGATATTAATCTAACAAAAAGTATACTATATACCTATTTATATAATATTCCTAAATTATTTACTCATTCTACATTCTTATTATAACTAGATTTCTAAGTATAACAGAGCAGGACCTGAAGAGATAAAGACATCTATAAACTTGCAGATCACAGGTAATCATTCTAAACTATAACACAAAAGACAGATCAATGTACATATGTATTTACCATGTCAAAAGAGACGCACGTTTTATTGCTCTGAATTAGTTTTTAAAGTACAAGTGCCTATATTTCAAATTTCTCTAACACATCAAATATCAAAATATTTTAAAAAGTATTAGTTTACTAAACTACTTTATAAAAATATGCATATTACTTACTTAGATCAAAGAGAATGTCTTACTATTTCTATGGAATAAAAAAAAATCAATTTTGGTCTATATTGTACTCAAAAGTTACAAGTGCTCAATTTAAATCAGATTCTCCTTTCCTGGATTCAAACATATAGAAAAAAATCTGCTTTAATTTCTACCAAAATGAATGTACTGATTCAGCAATAAAACATTCCCATTTCAACTTTGACTTATGAGTTGTTTCATATAGTCTTAGTGGATCTAATAACATTCAATATTGTAGAAAGCTTCAAGGATCACATGACCAAGCTTCAAATTTCAGCTTTCATATTATTTTGAAATGTTTTATGATTTTCTATGTACAGTTTATGTCTTGTCTATTGCATATACCTGCATATGACAGAAATGTCAATGTACATCTTTCCTTAAAGCAGTTTAAATATATTTGTTGTCTTATTTTCCCAGTAGTATTCTGCCTTATTCTATATATCTTCTACTTCTAAAATCTCCCATCAAAGAACTATTTTATCATCAGATCACAATTAAATATCATTTGTACATAATTCTTAATTTACTGATACTGCTCTTGTAATGTGATCCAAGCTTTACATGCTGACATCAGAATCTGGCTACAGCATGTGAAAATGACAACTCAAAGCACATAGCAGCTAATTTCTTTTGGAAGTTTTTCACTCTTAGTTCTTTTTAAGGTGTTCTAATCAGCAACAAACATCTATTTCCTTCAGTTAATATGTTTAAAGTTAATAACACTGTAGCATAAGCTGTTAACATGTAAAATGTTTATATGTTGCAACATTAGTATACAACACTACTATAGCTTTTGTCTTACCAATTATTTACTTCTAAAAGAAAAGATGTTATTTTGAGTAAATTTCTCATATACATACTTGAGAAAAGAAAAAAATATATTTTTTCTTCTTTTACAGACCTCAGTGATGAACTTTGACTTAGATTTCCTTCAGCACAGCTCAAGGTGGGAAAAGTATAGCATTCTGAAGAAATGCAACATTCTTTTGTTCTCAAGGTTTCTCAGTGTGTCTTGTTTCATAAATGATCTGTGAAAGGAATGCGTTACAAACAAGGAAAACAAAATCACCAGCACTTTAACACTTGCAAATAGCAAATTACTTAGATCTGACATTCAGTTAACTCAGCAACGCACACACCAAGCAACTTTGAATAAATAAAATTCTTAACTTACATAGCTTTAAAAGTTACCAATCCTATTGCTTATAATAGTGATATTTTATTACAGAAAGTATTTAGAAACAGTGTTAGATAATTTCATTTGTCTTTCATTATAAATATAGTAAAACTAACACTTTACAGTCCACATCATGAAAAATGCTTTAGCTTAGAGTAAAAGTACATACTTACATGTTGAGACAAAGTCCAGTACAAACCTTTTACTTAAAAGGCAAATCTATTGTTTCAGAAAATAAATGGTCCAACAATCACTGAAGAGTCATTTGTTTTAGAAGCAATTTTCCAATAATTCAGCTCAATCTGTCTCTTCAGAGATGTACTGTTCCACCCCATTTCTTCAGTATTAAGGATTTTATTGCAGTTAAAAATGGATGCCTCCTCCTGAATGTTAAATATTTTGGTTTCTTCAGGAGTAATTTGATCTTTGCAGGAAACAGCAATGTGGCTTTAATACTGTTTTTTTTTTTTAAGTTCTTTGATCAGTGGTAAACACGACTGTCCTTTCCTCATAACTTTAGTGGAATAGTCATCATGAAATCTTACATATCCAACTATTTTAATAGGTGGGCTGGACCATGATGCTTTTAATATTTGATCTTTTGCTACGCTACACATGAACTTAACTAAGAGTAAGCATGGTGATGGGTTTTCCTTCTTTGAAGGTGCTATCAGGGCTCCATGTGCTCTTTCAATTCCAAAAGATAAAGATGCAGGTAGATTAATGTTTTATGTAGCCAAGTAGTTAAGAAATGTATTATATTGCCTCCCTCATACTTTTCAGGTAGAACACAAATTCTAATGTTATTTTGTCTATTTTCCAAATCAGAGTTTCTCGAGAGGGTTATTTTGTTTTAAAATAAATTCAGTCTGAGACTCACCTTGAGTTATTCTGCTTCCGTGATCATTAAAGTCTCTTCCATATGCTTGATTTGTGCCCCTTGTTTCATAATAGCTTTAAAATGTTCCATCCTCTTTCTAGTGTCTTTAAAGTCCAGTTTTATATCCAGTTTGTCTGTTTTAAGTAATAGATCTTGTATACTACTGACTGAATGTCTTTTTTAACACAAGAATCCAGAGTACCATTTCTTGAATGACTCATGTTGAAGTCTCTTCTCTTTAAACCAGACAGCTGAAATCTGACAGACTATTGCTTTTGAAGAACTTGAAATATTTTTCTTTGAATATTTATGAATAAAATTAACTAGCAAATATCTTCACATTTTTATTTTTTGATTACATTTTCTGTCAGAGGAAAGTTTTCAGTCACAGAACTTTCACCAGGTGCTGCTCTGTTAGCCATCTTGGTCACAACCCAATATATTAGATTTTATAA
This sequence comes from Protopterus annectens, assembly GCF_019279795.1. NCBI lineage: Eukaryota > Metazoa > Chordata > Ceratodontiformes > Protopteridae > Protopterus > Protopterus annectens. Next base: position 1,017,093,993 of record NC_056747.1, on the reverse strand, counting down.
CTAAGGCCAGAGGAGAAATGGTAGACTAAAAGAGTAATAAGTACAGCACAAGATAGTTCAGAAAACAATACAGTACAAAACATACAATGGAATGAATGATGAGAGAGATATTGCAGATGATTAGTGTATGGGAAATGTTTCATCTCTAGGAAGAGAACTAAATCAAGAAAATGTAGACTTTTTGTATGGCAATGTTTGCACAATTTTTAGTTATTGGCATTTATTTACTTGGAAAATCAGACTCAGCAGTGTTTTTTCAATGGAGACAAGGGGAGTTTTTGGCATCATTCGCATGGTTTCTTTTACGGTCATTTTCATTCATTAGCAATAGTTCCTTTATTCAGCATTTCTTGATTATTTCAATTAAAAAATTGTTGCATGGGTTGTATATGAACAGATTTTTTTAATATGAGGATATATGCAGTGCAGTATCACTAGTATGCATAGACTGTCAGGTTTTACATAAAAATATTTGTTACTATAAAGACTTCTTCAAACTCTAGAACATATGAACATAAGATAGAGATAAAGCAGCTCAAAGAAAGAAAGGAGAAGATGACCAACAAGGAAGATAAAGGAGAGGATAGACATTAAGTTTTGTCCAGTAGTTATAGCATGAATTCATATAGCTATATCAGTACCTATTTAACCAGGGATGGCACAGGTGCAGAATCATCCATCACTTGTTGCTTCAAAGTCTTTTATGTTGTACACATACAGCTATTAGCAATACAGTGTGAATATAAGGAGTATCCTGCATTGTTGTTAGATTTATACAGTGTGATGATTTGGTCAGTGGATCAGAGATCTCTTAGTAGCATAAGAAGACTGAATGATGAGTAGAGAGATGGGAGTTTTTCAGGGTTGTGCAACAGTTTGAAAGTTGTAATTAAGAGGACAATAGAAACATTAGTTCAGGATACTTGTTTTAGGACAGAGGCAGTGATATAATCCATACTGTTGGCTGTGGATTGGGCTCCTTTATTGTAGCATTGTTCTCGTTTGGCTGACAGGAGTTGAGATTAGTTAGGATAGCAGAGGCATATAACATGGTAGGAAGTAGATATATTTTGTCTAGCAGTGTCAGATTATTCTAAAGTTGACAGCCTTGCTTTTGGCGAGTCTTCTTTAGGGCTTAAAGGTTAAGATCAAATTTTAGGTGGCCATGAATAATCACATCTAACATAGTTTGGTGTGGGATACCAGGTCTATGTTAGTCTTGGTAGATGATACTATATCAAAGTTAGCTTGAGGACAAAAATTGGGGTTAACAGTTGTAGTAACTCAGGAGTTGTAAGCTGTCAAGCTAAGCTGCTATGGAACAGAAGGTTTTTTTTTGCAATTGTCTGGAGCGTGGGTAGTGTCCTAGCAGCACATATTAGAGTGGATTCATCAGCATATTGTACTATGGTGGCTTCTTTGGCTGCTGTGTTTAGGTCATTAAAAAAGAAGTTAAACAGCAGTGGTCCTAGGACAGAACCTTGAGAGACTCCCAACAGATACAGGAAGGAAAGAGAAATCATCTTCACATTTTGATTGGATCCCAGTCAAGAGAGGAGGGTGCTAGTTTATAGGAAGAGAATTTAATTAGAATCTGATGACTTGACAGTGTGAAATGCCTTGGATAAATCCATAAATAGGACCGAGGTTTAAAAAAAAACCTGATTGTTTATTATATCTGTGAACCTTAGAAGGGCAAATACTTCTAAACCCCTACAAGGCTTGAAAATATTCCCAAAAATAAGCATGTTAAAGATCTGATGGACGTTCCTGGAAGTAAGCATTTTGGGAATATACAGTTTCTTCATTGTAAAAGTAAAATGAATATGCCATGTGTGCTTGGAAGACCATTTAACCTCAGTATAGAGATGCTCATTAAGTTGGTGTAAAATAACATGCTTTAAAGAGATGACAGCATCACCATCATTCACGCCAAGTGACCAAGACAGACATAAGAAAGAAAAAAAAAACAGAAACAATAAGAGAAGTAAACAGATGCGCAGAGATTTAAAATATGGAAGAGAGCTATTACAGAAAAGAAATAGAACTCCATAATTTAAAAAAGTGACTAGTTGAATGAGAATCGGCAATGGAAACAGATCTTGAAGCCTGACGAGGACATTGACAAGGAACAAAGTTGTTAACTTAAGTAGATTATTAATGTACAAAATCAAACTGGCCAAATTAAGATTCATAAAATAAGGTAACTAGTTAATTCCTGACCCCAAATTACACAACTAAACTATAATACAAGTGCTTCTGTTTAAGGAAACCAATTTGGAGATTAGGATCAGATAGCTGTGATATGGATTTACAAAGCTAAAGATGGTCTGACATGAGACTAGTTTAGTATTAAAAGTATACAATCAAAAAAGGGTTGCATAAGCAATCAGTGCAGAAAAATGTACACTATACATGGGGATTGCACTGCACAGTATGTAAAAATGAAAATATGGTATATTATAAATATTTTAAAAATCTTACCTTCCCAACCTATTCATTCATCAACAGAACATTGGTAATTGCTTCTTCCTAAAGTCAACACAAAACCAGATTGCTACAAAATAAATTTGATAAAAGTAATAGTCGCACCTGATCCATTATCAGATTAATGCCATAGTTTGGAAATTTACATTGAAGGTCCAAAATGTTTCTTTCATATCTAGAACTTCTGTATATATAACCAATCAACCACGACTGATTAAAGAAATTGATTTGAATTATTGAATGGTATATACATCTTTTGTTAACATAAAACCTGAGGTTAAGAGAACCAAAAAAAGGATGAGGTTTCACCATTACATTTAAGTTAGAAAAAAATGGAATGTTCAGAAAGGATTAACATTTAAGTACACAAATAAATACAGATTTTAAGAGTATGCATTAGAAAAATAGTCATATGCACAACTCCCAAGTGATTTACACAGATTGGCTAATGCACAGAACACTTTCATAAAACCAAATTAAATGTTTAAATAAAAGAACCCCAGACATACAAGGAATGTAACAAATACCATGGAGAATTAAAATATGATGATGAGGATGAACTAAAAAATCTTACTGAAAAAAAATGAGCGTCAAGAACAAAGTACACGGCTGTTAAGACATGGCAATAACTGAATTGAAAGAATTAAAAATAACTCTGGAAAACAAATTAGTACTTAAACACAAATGTTTGTTATAGAAAGGTAAACCTAACCCCCCCCCCCTTTTGTTACCACCACTATTAAATAAGGAAAATGCTCTTCACATAAGCTTCTCTGAGATCAAATTTATAGTGAATAAATTTAGCCATGATAAACTGATCATTTGGTACATAAAAATCAAATGGGCTTTATAGTGACACTAAACATTGTCTTGTTTAATGATTATATGAAAACAGAGTAAACTAAGATTACATTTAGAAGAGACATTTAATAAGTTATACTTATTTAAATCTTTAGAAAGATTATAAAAGATTCACATTTAATATGCTTTAAAAGAATATGGATTTTTTCTGGGGGTTCCATGGCTTCAAAAAAAGGGGGCTACCCCACATTTGCGGTAGTAATGGAATCCTTTTCAAATTAGAGATAAAAATATTGAAATTAACATTAATAAATACACTTTTCAGATTTCATTTAAAGACATGACTTGATTTTAGAAAATCTCAAAGATTTAACCATGAATAGCCAACAGAACATAACCAGCATAGCCTTAAACACTCCTGATATTCTCATCCCGACTGAAACCTGGCTCAAACCTCACATCAAAAGTGAGGAAATGCTCTCAACAGGTTATAACATTCGAGTAGACAGACTAAGAAAGGGAGTGTGTGGCTCTAATGTTTAGGATCTGGATGTTGAGGTGGTGGTTAAACACATCCACCCCCACATTGGAAATGAAGTTCTATATGCCAACCTCAAAATAAACCCAAACAATCATAGAATGCTACTTCCCACCTGACCAAAACATTCCACCCCTGGACAACCTCCTGAACTGGGCTAACCATTCCCTACTCCAGGAAACCATAATCCTATGTGCTTGTTACAAGTAGCCAGTTGATATTAAAATCAAGCCCAGCACCTAAACCATCATGGTTTCTCCCAACTAATACAGTCACTTACCCAAATAAATAAAAACTCTAACATACTACTCTAGACTGGATATTAGTCAATAAAGATCCTCACTCATACGTAGCTGGCTGTCTACCAGACAGCCTCAGTGACCACACTCCAACATTCCTTCTGAGACACCACTTAAATTGTGCTAAACCCATCATCTATAGGCAAATCTGAAATAGGGTAAACTTCAACCCCCTCTCCTTTATCTCATCCCTTCAAAAATGTGATGGAAGGTACCTCAATCTGGATGAAGCCATCCACTTCAATTGCACCTTGCCAAACATCTTAAACACACATGCCCCCATAAGAAATGCCAGAGTCAAAACACATTTCCCCTTGGCTACAGAAAAGCACAGGGCACTAATGAAAATCAGAGATAAGGCCTGGGAGCACTGGTGCTTAAAAAAAACTCCTCTAGACTATCATTCCTAGAGTTGTGCAATAAGGTCAAAAAGCAAGAAGATAAAACCCAATATTATCAGTCTGTCCTAAACTCCTCCCATCACAACCCTAAGCAGTTCTGGTCCACAATAAACTCCATTCTCCACCCAGGAAAAGTAGGCGCGCACACACAACCTACCACTCCCCCTTCCTCCAGAAGTATTGTGCTCATTCAGTAAACACTTTACTGAAACTATTCAGTCTTTGACTAAACTAAACCCTCTACTCACCCTCCCTACACCAAAACACTCGGACCAGACACTTCTTTTTCATCAGTACCTACATTCAATATAAAAAACTTATATTGAAATTTAAGCCTACAAAACTTGCAACTGACAAACTTCCCCTCAGAATTCTAAAAATAGTAGAAGCCCTAGCTTATCCAGTCTATCTTAATCTGTCCTTATCAGGTTGGTCTCCACACTGTGGAAAATATCCCACATCATTCCCCTCCATAAAGGTGTTTCCTCCAATGAACTTTCCAGTTACCACCTCATAGCCATCCTTTCTCCACTGTCCAAGATACTTGAGACACGCATTCATTCTCAAGTCTTAGACTACCTCTTGGCTAACAGACTCCTCTCCAGCAACCAGCATGGCTTCAGGCCATACCACAGCGCTACTACTGCCTTGCTCTCTTTCACTAATGCTATCCATCATAAAAATAATGGCCTGTTCTCCTCTGCTGTATTTCTGGATCTAAGGCTTTTGACATGGTCTCACAAACCTCTGTCACTACCCTATCCTTTTTCCAATTGGTTTCACAGCTATCTAACTGGCCGCCAACAATCAGTTGTCTGGCATAATGACCTCTCTCCACAACTTCCTGTAACACTGTGCCCCCAAGGCTCCATCCTTGGTCCCCTACTATTCTCACTATTCACAGCCACCAAGCATGCAGATAACCACCCTCATCTGCACAGGCCCAACTATATCTGAACTTCACAAGATCACACAGCAAGCCTTTTCAGCTGTAGAAAACTGGCCAATGCCCAGTTATTACTCAACCAGAGCAAGACTAAACTCATAGGTTGGTACTAGGCTATCGGCCCTAGGGCCTACACAAGCCTAGCCATAACAATTCCTTGGATATTTCTTCCCACAAGATTTACTTCCCTGGACCCAGTCTAGCAGGGCGACTGACGTGATCACCAGGGTGAATTTCTATCTCCCATCCAATCGTCAAGGTTCCTTTTGAAGAGGACCAAGGAGGCACTCTGCTTAACATGTATGGGTAGTCTATTTCAGAGTATGGGGAGTCTCTTTGTCAGGAACCTATCCCTCCAGCATGTTTTATTCATTGTGATAAGGTTTAGATCCCTGGAGCATGTAGCTCTGATCTTCCAACCCACTAAACCTAACAAAGTTATTCACCCCCTTCAATATTCTAGCCAAAGACAATAGTCATCTACCAAACAGAACACACCAAACTACTTGGTGTTGAGATCGATAACATTCACTGATTTGACATTTCCATTTCTCTTACCATAAAAAAGGTTCATAAAAACTAGGTGCATTGTACAGAAACAATTCACCAAGACAGCCAGAATTTCTGCTGCCAATTCCCACCTAATCTCCACACTTCTCCTATACTTACCTACCTTAGACAAAGACCTAAACACACTCAAGGCTTGCTACAATAAAATCGTTAAGATGCACCAGTGGCAAACCTATTACAGCCACCACTGTATCTCACCTAGAGAACTTGACAGACTTCAACTCCCTCAACTTCTTCACCAGAATCATCTCTCACCCACAAGTTAGTAAACCATCCTCTTATCCCTTCAAAATCTTCACTAGTCCTACTGTGCCACTAGACCACTACACTCCAGCAGCAAAAATCCACTTCATGACCAAACCCAAGAACTCAACGGAAGGAGCACTATTCTCCTGCATCATATCCAGATTATGGAACAATCTCCCCCCTCTATAACCACACTACCTTCTTGCAATCCCTTCAAGACTGCACTAAAAACTCAGTCTGATTATGGCCATGCACCAGTCCAGACCAACTCTTACCTCCCCTTCCCTAGTCACCCTGCCTCACACCACCTGATCACTGCATTCCTTCCTCTGCAGGCTCTGGCTCACGCTTTACCCTCCCCTCTCAAGTCTCAGACCTGTTATAACATGCTTAACTACACCACTTCCTCAACTCAATACATATCCAACTGACTAACACCTAGCTTCCTCTCACTACCACATATACTAATACTAGTCTCCTCTCTTACTTCTCTATCTTCCCTTTTGAGTAGTAATATCTGTATATACATCCTACCTTTATTCCTAGCCTCTAGCTAGATATTGATAACGGGTATATCTGTTCATTAATATGTTTCATATTGTATGTATAGCTAATGTTTGCTGCAGTATGTATTTGCTATTGTATGTATATTCAATTGTTCATGTATGCTGGTGCTCATTTATTGGTCTGTGGAACTTTTTTCCCTGGCCCACCACTGAATTTCCCAGTAAATAACTAATAAATGAATTATCAAAACACAGAAACTGTGAAATTATAGTATGGGATATATATAGCCCAGATAAAGATTTGGAATTTACGATTATGATTAAGATAAAAATTTTATGACCATTAGTCAACCTAAACAGCATATCCCCAAAGCAGCCTAAATTCCACTAAAGAAATATTAAAGAAAATAATCAAGACCCAAAACATATGTGAATCACGTCAGAAAGTGTTATTAATTTTCTGATCGGTTATCCGACCAATATATAAATAAAGCTGAACTGAAATCAATGCATGCTACTACAGGGAACAATTAACATTTTGAAAAGAGTTTCCTTTTCTTTAAGAATCAAAAATGACCAAATGGTTCCACCACCAGATACTATTCAAATTGTATTAACATAGAGCCAAGATATTTAGTAATTCGATAAATAGCTCAAACAGGTTCTATTAAAAGTAATCTCAAATTTGAAGACTCATTAAATTGCTCAAATACAGAAAGTACAGTCTAGACCATGCAAACTGGGTTTAATAAAAACTGAGGAAAAGAAAATCTTAATGAGAGAAACTGAAAGACTTGCCCAAAAATGTTAGAATACCTCTGTATGAATATTGAGAACTTAAGTTAGAGCTAGAAATAAAAATAATTTTAGAGGCTACAATTTTATCAACATGGATTAAAGTTAAAGGACATCAGCAAAGATGATCTGTAGGATGTATAACTTGCAATCACTTGAGTGTTCATGTAATATTTATTACATTACACATGACCTGCAACATGTACAAAATTAAGGCAGCAGCTTGGAGTAAAAAGATATTGAAAACTGGTATGAAGTAGTCTTCCAACATGAACATATACTTAAAATGCACAAAAATTTCCAAGTCTAGTTGCATATAGAAAAGTGTAGCCGAAATAAGCAAATTCAGTACGATCTAGAAGTGAAGCCAGTTGTCAAATGATCCAAGATGTGTCCTATGACATTTGCAAATATTGCAGTTCTACTTATAAAAAGAATATTGGGGAGAACAAAAGCCAATTGCTCCATGTGGCTTTGGGATTAATAATGCAGGGCTGTTCCATTTGCTTGTTGATTCCAAACACCCAAGCTTAAAACATTTTTTGTACTTCCTTTTGCACAGTGACTAATATTCAAGATTTTAATCTCACTCTTGGTGAGATCACAAACAGAACCCCCACCCTTTTTTTTTCCTCTGGCTTCATATGTAAGCTGCCTGAACTATAGGCACAGAGCTCAATTCACATTCAATAGATCCAGTAGCCTCCGCTGCTGAATAAGCTTGCGGGTTTTCCCTCAGTTTTGCAATTATGTCATTTGTTCTTAGCTTTTCGTTGCCCATCTGCTTAACCCCCATTTAAAATAATTTCACATTTCATATTTTCCTTCCTATTTCAAAATAGATCTAGTCATTGAGCTAAGAAAATCTCCAAGTTGGGGAGGGAGACCCAAAAACTAAGACACCTGGCCTCAATCTTTGAATTCCCTTGCATTTCTATTATGCACACCCTTGTAACAAGGGGCTCTTTCAACAGGTTCCCACGTAATAGCATTATCACTTTCAGCCCATCTCTTAAGTTGGTATACTGATCCAGCACTTTTAATGTTTTCCTCTTTCATAATTGCAACATTGAAATTTGAGAATCAGAGGAGTGCTCTAAGGGCAAACAGGAAGCAGGACATTAAACTGTAAAGTCTGTGCTAAGAAGCTGAAGATGGTAAAAAGGGCAGAGTTAGTCAAAATGTTCCACTAAACATTGTTTTTGCCGATTGTACACAAAGGTTTTCTACTGCTTGGCTTTTAAGTATTGCTACAGTTGATTGATTACTCTGGGAATACATGGAGTCCCCTCATCAGCAAGCATTTCCTTAGAAATCTCTACCTCTGGAAAAGTCTTCATTATAGATCTAGAGCTACCTTTATGCAAGGCAACAGTCATTGAATACTTTGTCACATATTCCAAAAGAAAAATGTACTGAAACCCATTGGGCCTATTGTAAAATCTGTCAAAGTCCACAGAAATATGTTCAACTGATTTTTGATAGGCAACAAATAAATGAGTTTTTAGGCAACAAATGAGTTTTTAGTCAAGTTATCAAATGCACATGTTCTCAGTTTGCTTCATTATTCCTGGCCCATGAGTACTTTTAACAACTCAAAAGTACAAGTGAGAGGTTAAAGACAATTTATTCAGTTCCTTCTATACCATTTCTTTGTTCAGCTTCAAAGTTTCAGCTTCCCTTAAGATTATCCAGCTTATCTGGTGGTCAGCCTGCGCAAGAATTTCCACAGCATTAGCATGTCATGAGTTAGAAGGCAATGCTTCTACCAATACATGCACTGGGGTCTTAGTCCAATTCCAAGGATGGCAGCACATACCACTAAAGAAAAATGAGAAAGCACTATATTTTATAAACTTGATGCAAGAACATCTCCTCTTTAGGTGGATTCCTACATTTTACCTCAACATGAATGTCATTAAGGCTCTACAATCTTATTTCAGTATACATTACCCTATACTCAGTTCCTCTTCTGAGCATGTACCACTCAATTATCTCTAAGCAGCACCCCCCCCTACACACACAAAATCTGTTTCCCTCACTTACACATGCAGATATTGGAGTTTTGCCTTGCACCTACAGAAGTAGGTAGGGTCATACCTCAACTGTACCGATTTTCAGAATGTCCAGAGTTTTGCCTCATTTTTATTTCTCAAAATTGTGGTTTTCTGGCAAATTATTTGCAAGTTATTGAGAGTCAGAAAATAAGTCATTCGAGTTTAACTTCATACCCTTCAGAAAATTTGTGCTAATGCAGAACCTGTTCCATCAACTTTAAGTTTGTAAGAGAAATATTAAAAAAAAAAAAAAAAAAAAAAAAAAAAAAAGCGCCCCCATTTATGGGTCTTTGCCCCCCCCCCCCCCATTATTTATGGCTTTGTCCAGATTTATTGCTCTAGGTGTATGGGTAGGGTTTCTTCCTCCTTTACCAAACTACAGACGTCTTGCAGAAGACTCTGCCTCACTCATCTACTGTTCAAATTCTCCATTTCTTGGGATGTCCTACCTGGACAGAAAATTTAGAAATCTGCAAAGGTTGCTAATGTTAACAATTCTGTCTATTTATCTTGAAATACTTCAAGGTAATACCAGTCACTTACTCTGCATGCTAGAAAACCTTTAGACTGGAAAAAATGTATTATGCAACTCCATTCCTTCTACTAGCTCAACTTCCACAAGCTGCTGTCACAAGTGTACACTGATGTACATGTTCCCAAAGATCATTTTAAAGGTGTATATTCTTTTCTATTCTTGAAAAAATGTTTGCATCGTTAGGGCTTTTTATATTTCCTTAATCTTTGCTGGACTAGTAAGGTATCTGGTGATAAATTTCAGCAGTTTTGTCATTTCCTTTTTAGCACGTTTACCCCACCCCCCACCCAAAGGATCCACCTCAAGTTTACACTAGTTTAAAATCACAAACAGACCTTACTATTTTGTCTGGAGAAAATGTTCCAGTGAAATTTTTGAACTTGCTTACATTTAACATTAGTTTAGACCAACAAAAAGATTTTATAGTACTGATAAGTCAGTCCCTTACAAGTCCTTTAAGGCTTTCAAAGGCTTCCCAATAAACAGAGCAGATCCTAGCACAGTCACATTGGTACTACACAGACTGGCATACCACTTAAATGCTACTGGGTATAATACAAGTGCCACTGGTCAGATTTTTCCCTGTGAAGAAACTTTGCCAAAACTGCTATACTCTAGCAGCTCTTGGCAAACCACAACATGTGCCACTGAGTTATGGTGTGCATTAGAGCCAAGTCGGCACATTTAGGCAGTACAATCTAGGTGCACGGCCCTCATAGTACAATATAGGTTTGGCCAATTAGCAACAGCACTGGAATGTTCTCTGGTTGGGACTATTTGGATTTAAATTGTATGATAGTGCAGGCAACAGATGGAGATGTCAGAATTTTTGGCTCAAGTACTGTACTGTCACACAGAAAAAAGAAAAAAAAAAAAAAAAAAAAAAACAAACCACAGCACCCTCCAAGCTTCCTTGCAACATTTTTGACCTTTTGGAAGGATAAAGTTATCCAAAATCCCCCTTACCAGTGAAAACTTTTACTCAAGTCCAAGTTATTAGACTATTAAGTCTTGCTAATTGACTAGATTCACACAAAATTATCCCCATGGATTAGTATCATAGCCCTCATCAAAAAGGGAAGTAAAAATACCAGTTATACTGTCCAGGATGCTTCTGCAAAGCTATTTATGGTTAGTCAAACTGTTTCCTAGTATGAAACTTATAACCATATGTTAATATTGGCATAATACAACATATTTAGATATTTTTCTAATCTACATGCCCTATTTAACTGCCTGACCCAGTGTTGCAATTTAAAGAACCCAATGAACCAGCCCACACTCCTGGTCAAATAGTAGGAATTTGGAATTTGTAAACAAATAAATGTCAGCACATAAGTGTGCCTGTGCCTACACATTTTTACATTCCACATTAAAAACATATATACAGGACACACATTTACAAATTCACTTTATTGAAATTTAGTGCACTAAAAAAAAAGTGCAAAATTTATATGTACTCCAATTTCTACATACAGGAAACGTATACCCTATTGCATAACCTTCAAACAATGAGTTAGGGTCACAAGGCACCTTTCAGGGAAAGATGCAACAAAGCTGACCACCTGAGTGATGCCAAGAAATAAAAGTTATTAGAGTCTGCAAGAGGTCAGTTTCTTGGCAAACCTCCACATATATGTATGCTACTGCTACTAATTTGATTACTTTAAGAAACAGTATTGCACAAACAGTGAGGACTGCTTCAACACATGGGAATAAAGTAAAATAAAAACCTCCTAAAATATCCTAGAATTAAAAGATGAACAGTTTTTAAAAATGTCAGTTAACTGCAAACACTTTCTGTAATGCAGAAATTAGAACGAACAGCTAGTATAACAGAACCATTTTAAAAGCAAAATTAATTGTGCAATTATTTGCACAGGAACCACCTTAGCGAACTGCGATGTTCATAGCATTGTGCAATGCAAAATTCTGCAAGTGTCCATTTTAGCTGCACTCTTGCCTGGTGATGACAAGCTTCTACTCCGCAAGTCCATGAGTTCAAGACATTCCCTTCAAGGTTTCTCAAAACTGAACCCCACTGTGAAGCACACTGGTACTCGTTCACTAGACCACTCGTTTCTGGGCTAGTGATAAAAAAATGTTGCTGCAGCTCAACTTCCAAGACGCTAGTGAATTAGGAATCGTGTAAGGCTGTAATATGAAAGGGAAGATAAAATTGTCCAGGATTTGGGCTATACAAGAATTCCTGTTATAGAATACTTTTTTTCTGTTAACTCCTTTATTCTAGGAAGAGCCCATTCCAGCAGGCTTAAGATGTAGAACAGTCCTGGATGCTTACCATCAGGAGTACACTTGTGTACAAAGCAGAGAATTTAAAATTAAAAAATATATTTACACAATAAAATCACAAGTCCTAAAATGTATGCAAGTGCACATAAGACAGTTAAAGTCCAGCATCCAAGATGTTGCCAATTAAAACCTTGTCTTTTAAAGCGTATTCCACATCCTTCTCTTCAATTTTCAAAGAAATCTGAAACACAAGGGAGTTTAAAAAGATCAGACCACCACATCAAGTTTTTTTTACCCATATCCCAGACCTAGCCACTATTACTTGTTACACAGTCTAGCAACTAACCAGTTATGTCCACTCTTTCCACAAACCAGTTTCTTTCAGAAAACCCTGGAAAATATTAACATGCACAGACAAAAAGTTGTTCCACACCCTATTTAACTGCATAAATGTGCTTGATTAAGCTGTCAAAGTACACTTGCAAAGTAAAGTGGAACTTCCTTGCAGAGTGGTGAATGCAGAAGTACTACAGCATTCACCACGTCAGGAGTTGCACTTAATGAATATATTCCCAACAAGGTAGCCATGCTACCAATCACAAGGTTTAAAACTGAATTTCTAGAAGTTCTCTTGAAAAGAAAATGCTCAAGTAAACAGAAACAGCCAGCCTCTTACATATAACTTGGAAATCTAGCTACACAAGCTTCCTCCGAACGGAAAAGTACAAAAACATGAAACACAAAAACATTCCCAAGTCTTATTTCCCTGCTTGAGTAACCCTTTAGCTGTATGCAGAGCAAGAAACCTAGTTTTTGTGAAAGGAATGGTGCAAGTGGCAGGGAGCTGCTTGGATTAATTTAAGTAGAGCTCAAATGAAAGCAGTTATCATGGAAGGGAATGTGGCTAGACATTTTCTGTGGACAGAGTAATATGATACTAGTAGTGTGTGTTGGGATAGTGCTGTCCTTCTGTGACAATGGTGATCTTGGAGATTATGTTTCCACATGCTGTAGAAGAAAAATGTGTAGTGAAGAGCATGAGATATTGGTGTTGTGTATGGATGCATATGGTTTTATGCAGCGAGGCATGTGCAGCCCCAGTGTTAAAAGGGCCAAGTTCATAGGTGTGTACTAGTCTAATGGCCCTGGAGCCTTTACAAGCCTAGCCCAAAAAAAATGCCTAGGCACTGTGCCACCTGATGTTAGTTCAGTGTCCATCTCCAGTAGGGCAATTGGAATGATCCCTGCAGTTCCCATATCCAGTAGAGCAACTGGAATGATCCCTGGAGTGAACTTTGTTGCCCATCCACTCGTCAAAACTTCTCTTGAAGAGGGCCAGCAAAGTGCTCTGCTTGACATGAATGGCAAGCTTATTCTGAGTATGGGCAGTCTTTGGGAGATGAACCTGTCCCTCCAGCATGTTAATTGTGGTAATGAGGTTGTGATCTCTGGATCATGTGTCATGGGGGGGGGGGGGGGGGGGTTGGGATTTCTTTAGGTGTAGTATTTCAAGTAGGGCTGGGTCGGACATGGCTTTGTATGCCAAGCAGAGATCACCTCTAAGTAGACGAAGAGAGACTGAGAATAGCTGAAATACGAGTCTGTCCATGTAGGACATGTGTTTAAGACCTAGAATCCTTTTTGTAAGGTACTTCTGTGCCCCCCCCCCCCAACTGTTGTGTCTGGTCAGGTACATGCCAAACAGGGAGTTATATTTGATGATTGGTTTAGTGAGGGATAAAGAGAGGGAGGATGACCTCTCTTCCAGGATGCGAAATCTTTGGTTATAAGATGTGTCACGTTGAAGGACTGACCACAGTGGCAATGTGGTGGTCAAAGGCGAGGTGGCTGTTGACCTGGGTGCCAAGATCTCTTATGGCCCCTTGTGTTCAGTGAGCTCCCATCAACAGAACTGAGGTTTTTCCAAAGGGGATGACAATGCAATTTTTGGCGTTAAGCTTCATGCCATGGTTCCGACACCAGTCATTGGTCTCAGAGGCCTTTTTGTAGGATGTCTGCATTACTTTGGGAGTGGATAATTATTCCTAGCTTGCAGTCATCAGCAAACTTGGTCAGCCGAAGTCCTTCTGTGTTTGCCTGGACTTCTGAGAAGTAGATGCCAAACAGGAGAGGGTCCAGAACAGAGCCCTGTGGGATTCCACTCATTGATAGACAGTCAGACTTGGAATCCACAACTTTCACTCCGTGGGTCCCATCTGTGACCAACTTGCAGCCCACCTAGTGATGCAAGTATTGGTGCCTAGTTTGGAGAGTTTAGCAATGATACCAGAGTTGGGAAGGGTATCAAAGGCCTTGGACAGGTCAAGGTAGGCTGTAAACACTGCCTTACCCTCATCCAGACTTGGTGACTGCCTCGAAGAAGTCAACCAGGTTCAGTAGGCAATATCTCCCCTGTTCAAAGCGAAACTGTGGAGTCACAAGCTGGGAGATGCCTATATCTTTGTTAATTAGGTCCACGATGATGCGCTCCATAGCTTTGCATACCAGACTTGTCAGGCTAATGGGGTGATAAGTTCCCAGGGTCTGTAGTTGCTTCCCTTTATGGAGCAGGATGACTGTAGCAGTGAGTCATTCGTTAGGGACATAGTCTGAGGTAAGGCTGTGATTGAACAGAACACAGATGTGGTGTCAGTTCATTTTGTAGCTCATGTAGGACGTAGCCAGAGATATGTCCCATAGACACTGTATTCTTGGCTTTTGACAATGCAGCTTTTACCGGTGCTGCAGAAATGGTGGGTACAAGGCTTTCTTCTGGTATTGTGATAGGGCCCATGGTGGGGGGGGGGGGGTAAAGTTGGCACTGAATCTGTCGGCCAGTATGTTGGCTACATCTGTTGGCTCAGTATAGGAGGTGCCACTGTGCAATAACTCCGAGCAAATCTGGGTATTGCCTTTGAGGTTGACGCGGCTATAGAAGGCTTTGTAGTAGCTTTTGGTGTCTGTCGCAATTCTGCCTTCATAGCTGGCTTTAGAGGATTTGATAAGGGATCTCAGCTTTTTGTAGAGACTGTTTGTCTCGGGACTTTTCGGCAACAGTTCAATTTCTTCCTTCTGTTGTAGAGTTTGATGGCTGGGGAACCACCAGATTGGCTTCCTTTTTTGGAATAGAGCACCTTAGTTCTATTTGGTATGGCAAATTTCATGCATTTGTGTACATACTCGTACAGTACATTAGTGTATGCTTTGGCAGTCATGCAGCTATTTTCCATTGGCATGGGCGCCGAGAAATTTGCCACCTCTTTTTAGGAGCCCAAAGTTGGCTTTAAAGAAGTTTTTCAGGGTGGTCACCTTAGCAGGGGGTGTAGATGAGATGGAGATTTCCATGGTGATCATTTTGTGGTCAGATTTTAACAGGGAGTAATTGACTGTAGGTGTGGAGTAACGACTCCCATGTTGGCAATAACCAGGTTAAGGTTGTTGCTCCCTCTAGTGGGGGTCAGAATGAGTTGGTCCAGGGCATTGGAACAGATATTACAGAAAGCATTGGCCCTGTACATTGGTACTTGAATAGTTTTCCCAGGTGATGGAATGGTAGTGAAGTCACCCAGTAGGAGTATTAAACTGGGTTGGACAATGCTAGATTTCAGCGTGCTTAGGAAGTTGGATAGAAAGTCTGGGGACATGTTTCGGGTTCTGTAGCAAGCTATGATGCCATCTTACCCAGTGTTAGTTGTACCTGAAGTATCTCGAATGCATTAAGCATGTCTCGGATCATTCACACCCACATTGACAATGGCAGTTATATTTGTACTTGTGGAGTGACCCGAGTGCATGTGTTATATGGCGGATCCTGGCACTTGATTGACAACTGTCAACTTCTCCTTGTTCGACCTGTGAGTGGATCATCAGTGTGCCTCACAACTGAGTCACCTATGATTAGTACATTGGGCAAAGTGTTTTGCCTTAAGGGCTTGGGTTGAGGGCACACTGTGGTAGTGAGCTATGTGTTCTGGGGTTGGATTTGTGGTGGTAGAGTGCATTTGTCTCAAGAGTCTCTATTTGGGTAATTTCTTTTGAGAGCCTCTGCAAAGGTGGGTGTATGGCTTGTTTTTATGTGTGGGTTGTGATGGGTGCGTGTTGTGGCGAGTTGCAGGTGTTGACCTTCTCCTCTTGACCGGCTAGTCCAGTCAAGATTGGAGCATGCATTGCTTCCAGTTTGGCAATACAAGTGCATCTCTCACAGGTATAAGTGTTGGTAGTTAAGAGGAGAGTGTTGTCTGTGTACAAGTGCCACTGTCTCAATGCCCAAGTGCACCAGGTTAGCAGGAGAAAGCACAGGAAATTGCCCTACAATCATACCAGAAGGGGTGGTCATAACTAACAAGTACTGGTGCTGTTACTGCATAGAACAGCTAGTGCTGATAGCACCCAAGTGTGTTGCAATAAATGCTACAAAAGCCAGTTAAAGTGCTGGCCGATTACGCTAATTGAAGTGCAAGTAGCAAAAGAACAAGCACGTTCTAAGAGGAAAATTGAAGAGCAGACATTGTGGCACTGGTTAATATTGAAGAGCAGACTGGCACCATAGTTTACCTCAGCTGAGCACCACTGCACGGTGCGCAAACACAGGCTTTTACACCAGAAAGTTGAAAGGGATGGAAAACATGCCCAAATGGCTAATAAACTTCAATCTCTGGACCAGAAACCACTCCTCTTGTGGTAGATAGGTCTGGGGGGCTCAAACTTACAAAACAGTCCTGGATACAGCAAGTCTGTATCGGGACTAGACTAGTTACAGGAAAGGTGAGGAAACAAGACTGTTTGCAGAAAAGCAGTTAGAACAGTAGCAAAAACACTGTTAGCTTGTACTGCATTTACACTTGAGTGTAGCAATATTAAGGCAAGTACAGTTTAAATAAATGCAGATAATCTTCTAGGAGAGTAGCACAAACTATCTGTAGCACTCAATATGTAACTTAATGGGTTACAATCTTCACCCACGTATAGCAAGAAAAGGTACTTGCACTGAAATGAGTTTACCTACAAAGCTTCAGTTCCCCAGAAGCCACTGCAATTTCTAAACCATGTTAAAAATCATTGTGCATTAAGTGATCTAAAAAGGAGGTTTGATTAAGTGACTCACAACGAAGGCAAAACACCCAACCTTACTATGAATCTCATTAGCATGTCAACCCTTCTATGCTACACTACAAAACAAAAAAAAAACACTTTTGAAACATTAAATACCTTTGTTAATCGTGCTTCTTTGGCCTTTTTCAACCCCAAAATCCCTCTGGCCTCCAAAAGATTGGACAGGGAAAGGCATTCAGACTGGTCTACTGCTGCCATCTGTTGTTTCCGACATACTCTGCAGTACGTCTCGTGAAGCTAGAGAAAAGGAAAAGAATGGCAACATTGCAATGTTAGCAGTTATTCAGCATCACAATCTCCAAGGGAGCATTAAACTCCACAGCATACCCACAGACAGCTGCTAAATATACCCACAGACAGCTGCTAAATATACCCAGAGACTATCAAATATTACACCCTTTGTTTTATGCTAGTGTCAAATTCATACTAGTTTGTCCTGTCAACCAGTTTGCAGAATGCTTGAGGGGAAAAATTAGTTATGGCTTGACTACAACAGTTCTCACTGGCTTTGATCTCCCTTTTCCTGCTGCTTTAGCATGGGCACTTGAATTTGGAAAGCATTTAAACATATTCAGCTAAAATGTGATATATATATATACTTACTAACCTGCAATCCTCTCTCAAATCAAAACGCTCCTCCTCCTTTTACTATAAAATTTCAAAATTTGCAACAGGCCATAGATCCAATACCCACCACTGCATTTCTCCACACCAACTGAACTGGTTAGAGCTGCCTAATTATCTTACTTGTATTCATCTTATTCAAGCACACAAACTTATCTTCAACCCCTCTTTGCCACTCCCTAATAAGAGGTCTACAATCCAGTTTCCAAAACCTAACTGAATTACATAAACCCGTCAGTCCACCAGGAAAACATCTATCCTTCTGCCTAGCACGCCACTGGAACTCTCCCCCACCTCTTACCTGTACCACTGACTGACTCCTATTTTCAAAACTTTACTCCACTCGCACCTAACCTCACAATGGGAATGCTCATTCCCATCCTAACCTCACAATGGGAATGCTCGTTCCCATCCTAACCTCACAATGGGAATGCTTGTTCCCATCCTACATAAATGGGAATGCTCGTTCCCATCCTACATAAATGGGAATGCTCGTTCCCATCCTACATAAATGGGAAATGATAAATTAGCACATTTTGCAAATAATCCTGATTTGTTCTATTTTTGTTCTTTCAAATGTCAATTTCCTACAATACACACACACAGTATGTATAAAGCCCTACAACTCAGTAGAGAGTCAAGGTTGAACAATAAGCTACTCTGAATAACTCAAATCATTCTGTCAGATCTCAATAGGCAAGACTTACTTTTCCAAGTGTAACTTCTTTCACTTTACTCTCCTTCATTAAGAGTAGCAATGAACAGACCAAGAGTTTCTGTTGTAGAGGAAAAGTCTCATCAGAATCTCCACTGCCAGAGGTCATTCTGTTGCCATATACTTCAGAAATAACACGGGAGATGTGTGGCAGGCTTACTTTCTTTGGAACCAAGAGAGACTGACTGAATTTTGAAGGCGATTTACCTACAACAAAATTGTATTTAGAAATTAAAAATGGAGACAGCAAACCAAATTTCTCACTGTAATGCAATAGTTAAATCCAGTCACCATCCAGTATTGTGGACCCATCCATATGAAGCATTTCCAGCTTCATTCCTCACTATCAAAAGACAGACGGTACTTTTATTTAAAAAGGTGACAGCTTCCCCACAAGAATAAACTCCCCAAAATACAGAATTCCTTCTGCTTTAGTGCCCTTGCAAATTTAACATGTCATATGGGCAATCCCTCTGCACACAGCTGGCAATCCTAATTATGAAAACAATGTCCCTATACATCTTAGAACCACACCGGAAATTAAAACAGACAGTGTGCTACGGTGTTAAAACAGACATTTACAGCTTGCCTGCATTTCCAGCAGAACCCCCTGTAACCTCCTAAGAGTTATTAATTAGCCCACAAAGCTGTCAAAAGACCATCTTTGATGGCACCAGCAATTCCTGTAGTCAAGTACAACAAGAGAAGTTTAAATGTGGGTGCTCCACTACTAAAAGGACGCAGGCCAAGAAAAAGACAACAGTCCACACATCCCTGAAGCTGCAGATATACTGCATAACTCAGAGACCACCAAGATGGATGAAATGCAGCAAGCACAATGAGCTCTGTGCCCAAAATGCACCTTTTGGTTTTATCCTATGCCAGATAAAGAAATAATTCAAGAAAATTCACCCTGGCCATTGCTCTTCAAAACTACTATGTACACAACAGGACACGACAAAATACTAAGCAAACAGGATCTCAACCATTCTGGCAGTGCATGTAAAAGTTACTCAAACTAAGGACACACACAAGACAGACACACGAGACACAGACACACAAGACACAGACTTCTCTCCCACCACAACTCTGTCCTATCATTTAACTGTGCAGCTATCTAGTTCCCCCAACTTGATCCTATTCACAAACCCTCCATTTTTTCTATTGGCATCCTCTGTTATCCTGGTTATAGCTATGTTGCTGTCTAGATAGGATCTAGTACACTAGGGACTACATCACCAGTAGGCTTTTCTACATACTCTCTCTTTACAGGATTCCCATATAAAATAATATTAGCATGATCCAGGACCTCTGCGAAGTAATTTTGGTACATGTCTGACAAAATTCAATCAGGTATTAACCTTAATCACTCCGCAGCCTCATGAGACAATTCAGTTAAAATACATTCCCCCAAACAGAACATACAAAGCTTTTCTAGTCTGCCCTTTCAAATACATTAGCAAACATTCCCCTCTGCCCCTACTTACCTTTTGAATGTTGTATATTCTCTCAAACCACCCATACCATAGGTCTACAACTCTGGAAAAAAAAATTGGAGATCCAGGGATTAACTGGCCCCTAAAAATCTGCTCTCCTTGCATCCTTGTCCACAAGTGTCATGTACCCCCAGTAATCATTTCTACTCCCAAGTGAAAGATCCCTTGCTCTTTTCTCTGCTCATTCCTTAGCCCCAATATACATTTCCTTTTAGACTAACTACACACAGTACTCAAGGTGCAGGCTGACCAAGACCATGGGGAGTGGAAGCATTACTTCTAGAACCTATCACCCTCAATGATGCACTCCTTCATTCTGCTTGTTCCCCTCTAACTGTGCTCAGTACAAAGAGGTACAACTACCCCCCCCCCCAATTTTCTGGGGTTTTATTAAGACAAGAGTTGATACCATGAAAGAGGACATACAAAGTTTTTTTTTTGACAAGTACTGCAGCGGCAAACATCTTCTAGGTTTCATTAACTCCAGAAGTTCCATTAATGCAGAAGCAGCCTTGCACCAAAATAGGAAATTAAGGTTACATTATGTAGGTAGACAATGTGGCCCACTAACACTGAGACACTAGAAACAAAGGCAAGTATAAAAGGAATATTACTTTGCAAACAACTTACAATCAGATAATGGCCTGAGGACAGTCTGACTTTTTACATCAGATTCCACAACTTCAACAGCTCTCCTAGGAGAAAAAAAAAAAAAAAAAAAAAACACATTT
The DNA here is from genome assembly GCF_019279795.1 of Protopterus annectens. Classification (NCBI taxonomy): domain Eukaryota; kingdom Metazoa; phylum Chordata; order Ceratodontiformes; family Protopteridae; genus Protopterus; species Protopterus annectens. Next base: position 1,017,072,881 of record NC_056747.1, on the reverse strand, counting down.
CTCATAAGTTCAGATAGCTTTGTCCATTTATTCTGTGTGATAATTAGAACAAGACAACAAAATTAAGACAAAAAAATGACAAATTTCAATGGCACATTACCTTTCCCCACTTGCAAAGGTTGAAGCATTACCCAAAACAGCTCCTGTGTGGTAGCAATCAAAGGTGCTACACGCCCCCCCCCCCCACAGTTGTGCCAAAACATGCATCTGGTTTGATCTGCCTACTGAATGCAAGGACACCACACACGTCACCTTACTAACACTAGATAAAAGGGGCAAGTATAATATAACTACCAAAAGAACATGTTCGGGATACATATTACACAATATCGCAGTTCCATGGCAGCACTGGGTGTACCTGTTCTGTATATAAAACCCTGCCATGATTTCACCCACTGCTGGCTAGAAAACGGAGCTACCCAAGTGTCAGCTTTAAAGACATGTGTATTCATTCCATCTGAAGCAACAGTACGAGTCAGTGCAGTACCTGCAGACATCCAGTGCTTTTCGTGCATCTCCTGAAACAGCCGAAACCTTCCTGGCACAAAACTGAATAGCAGAATTTTCAAGTATCGGATCACCTGACACCTTAAAAATAAAAGTGATATGGTCCATTGAAACAAGTGCATTTACAGCCAGCTTGCCAACTAGAACATGAAGGAAAGAAGGCTATGATCTTCTGTTTGGTGCTCAAAGAAGGTTAAAACAGATTCAATAACTTGGTATTTCAATCAGTTTCCAACCAAATAATTGCAACAAGTGAGCTTCAACAATTAAAAAACTAGAATACCTGCCTGAAAGAAGGCTGAGAGTTAGCACTGCTGAAATCAAAGCATTAGTGACCTCTACTAAAACACCACCAGAAAAGGGAGAGTCAGGACAGAGGTAAGGAAAACTAAAGTTCGTGCTCAAGAAAAACAAAATGCTTCTGCAACAGATGCTACATATACAGAAAATGAAAGAAACAGCTCACTACATACCCAAGACTCTGCTAGAACACAATCTGACAACCCCAAATTTTAGGTCAGCTGCACTAATTCAGGGATAAGGTGGTAGTACTTCAGACCAATTTAAAATCACTAACAGACATTCTTCTTCAACCTATCAAAATTATAGTGTTACAAAAATAGTCATTGCTGTCCATCCACCATAATGGAGGAGTCTATACCACCAAGTATTAAAAGCATGGAAAGGATCGCTCACCTGCTTCAATCTGTCTTGTAGAATTGCAATTATCTGTTCGCGAGTATAAGGTGAGAAATTGAGAAGTTGAGGTTTACATTTTGGCCTGGCCTGCAGTCTAGGAAGGATTCGATCTGTAAGATCCAAAGCATTTGCAATTCCTACAAAAGGAAGTAGTACATTAAGAAATCTTTCAAATTCTTACTCAACTCTGAAAAAAAGGTCTAAAAATAAGGTATAATAAAAGCATTTATTCATCCGTAAATATACGAAGACACTGCTACTTGCATCAGCATTAGTTCCCCCCCCAACCAAAAATAAAAAAGTACAACACAAAAGAACCCACAAACCAGTTCACCCAAAATAAAACCTCAAAGCCTACAAGTCAAAATAAGACAAATTACCCAATTAAGTGGGTGTTTGTGGGAGGACTGACCTCAACGAGCCAATAAGAAAACTGCATCATTAACTAAACGTACTCCATCCATAATGTATCATTTATAAAAACTTACTTTCTTTAAATCATGTTTAACAAACCAAACCTTTTACAGAACTACTAGACATGCCTCTCAACTTCTTAAAACAAAAAATCTGGGCAAAACCATAATGGGGGGGGGTGCAAAGGCCCAAATATAGGGACAATTTAAAAATTTCTCTTACAAACGTAGGAAGTTGATAGAACAGATTGTTTGGCAATTTCTGAAGGGTATGAACTCTTGAAATTTAAATGTCTCATTCTGTCAATATTTAATGACTTGCCAATAATTGGCCAGAAAAACATGATTTTACGATAAAAAGTCCAACAAACAAAAATCTAGACAGTGTAAAAATCTGTACTAAGAGGTATGCTACTAGTGTCTACAAAATTAGTATAGAACCACCAACCTAAATAAAAATGGTGAAAATGGTTAAATGAAATACAAAGGGTCCAATTGTTACCTTTTACTCTAAGTAACCTGGTTCTGGACAATTTCCTAAACCTATAGTACACTACAAGGCATAACCACACAACAGATGTGCATATAAGTATATAGGGGGTCCACATATATATGAGGGTCAGTCTTGGTACTGACCGATTTGTGATCACATAAAATTAAAAGCTTTTTTTTTGGGGGGGGGGTAACCCTCCCTGCACACAATACACCAACTATAATGCAGCTCTTGGAAAGGAGAAATTCCCGGGATACCTGCAGTCTTCTGGTAGAAGCCAATAACTGCACAATGGTGACTGCAGAGTAAATTAGTCTCAAGCCTGGCACTAATGCACACCTACATTATACTGAACAGTGGTTGGCACTTTTGCGAGAAGTTCCCCCTCCTCGAAAATACCAGAGTTTATGCCTTAACTCCCACAGTTCCCCTCTTCCAAAAGGTAATTTGCCCAATACCTATACAGCCTTGCACGTGAGGATAGCTACACCTTTCACCATCCTGTCACATTTGTTGCAAGGCCTTCAGAACTGTATGCAGAAATCTTAAAAATGGTATTCACTATTAAGTTAAATATCGACTTTAGGAGCCCACACCCCAGCCAAACAGCCTGACATCGCATTGTGTCTTATCACAACCTGCTCAGTACAAGTTTCACTGCCAGTCAAGTCTTGTCTAGATGCATTCCCCCTCAGCTTGTGTTTTACCCAATGATCCTGTCCTCCAGAAACATTATGTCCACCATACTAATTTTACCTGCTCTCCTTAAGGTCTATCCCACCCCACATTTGGAAATTAGACACTCTGCTTACTGTTCAAACCAGGCATCTATAAATATAGATGTTTGAATACCAAGCTACATCACACCATTCTGGTCACTAGTGTCCTGCAAGACAAAGCCACTCAAGGGACAGTTTACCTATCCAGTTTAGCAGAGTAGCCACCCTATGCTATTCAGCATCCACATTAGCCTAGTGTGTGGCCACCCTATCTATTCAGCATCCAAAACACTCTCAAAAGACCTTTACCAACATAATATAACTCACGATCCCCCTTTGCCTACATTAGGAAGGGGGACTGAAAGTTACAGAAGTGTATTATACTAGTGGTGTCCAGTCACATGAAGCAATGCTGTAGTTAGAAATTTCAATTAGAATTTTTTTTAACCTTAAGAAGTGCTGATTGTATTTGCCCTCATTTTATTGCCAGAAAAGGAGGCTACATTAAAATGGATTTACAAGGAGAAAGTGTCAGCCTTACTTTTAGCCAGAGCAGAAAGAGAACTGCTTTCAGTGTTTTTTTTTTTTTTTTTTTTTACTTTAGCATAAAAGCTTGTTCAAGGTTTTCTAGATAGTCTTGTAAGCCAGTTATAGCCTAATACTGGAAGTACATACTTGCTTTTACCTTCCAGGTTAAAGAATGAATAGATTAAAAAAACAACTCAAGTTATTCAGTTTGTGTAACCAGCTAAATATTCTAACTGTACCACTTAAGACAAATGGATTCAGACTAGACTCAGGGCTACCAAGAATTTAAGTAGCCACTGCACTCCCCATCACTAGTACTATCATTTGATTCTTCTAGAACTCATACCCTCACCTCCAGCAGTTAACTGTATTCTACAAATAGAATTTAAATTGGCATAATGGATTTACAATCCTCTTTCACTGCTCACAAAACTATTGAAGACCCAACAAGATAGTAAAAGCTCAGGCATCTTTAGCCACCACGCTAATATTCAACACTGACAACCCTCACACCAGAATATGTACATGGAAAAAGCCATGCTGCCCCTGAACGAAAAGTCCGGAAACTTGTTACTGCCAGAGTTAACTGTATTCCAAAGAAAATGCAACAAAATGACCAATTGTCAACTACAAATTGCTGTTATTTAACATATTCTTGGGTCAGCTCATGGTAGGATCTTGGGATTTAAAAATAGTAAGATGCTGGACTTGTGTTGAATACAGCACTCACTGAAAAAGCCTGCAACACAGCTCCAACTAAAAATGCTTCATAAAAAGGTCAATAGACACAAGTGTCCAACTACTAAACCCAAGACTGCACCACCAAAATGGCACACAAGACAGTACTGCTTTCAACATGTACACCTGGACTTTGTTCAGACATTAAACTTTAATTGACCTAACCTTACAGAATACTACACAGTCTCACCCACCAGTTCAGTCTAGATCCCAGTAAAACTGAGGCTGCATACATCTACTGGACATCTATAACTTATTGTACCAAGAGCACTTCCTCCTCTAACACAAATACAGGCCATATCTTTAGTCCATAGAGAATTACCACTTTACCTCACCTCCTTTTAGTTTACAGGTGACCAAAAAAAAAAAAAAAAAAAAAAAAAAAACCACTTAAAATTTACAGTGCAAAAGTAAGAGATCCATACCATGAAATAGATATGAATAGCTAGCCAACATCAAAAGCAAATACAACTAGCTAAAAATCTTTCCAATATCTTGTTTGCATCTCACAAATTCAACCCAGCATGCATTGGGGAGAATCAGTAGATCAATCTAGGTACCTAGTTAAGTCATCCACACCCAAGCACAGACGAGCTACTTACCTATAAGTACCAGTCTAGACCGTGGAATCCAGGGCCATTCAAATACAGTGTACAGGACATCCTGCCCTTTACTATCAAGTTGGTCCATTTCATCTAGTATCAGCAAGCTGTTCACAAAAACAGAAAGGGGTTGAGATGGGAGTTAATTCTATTGGCATCAACAGAAAATGATACAGCCATTTTTACATGTGTATACAGATACACGCAGACAAACAAAAAAATCAGAGTTTTCTTTGATAGCACACGTTGACTCAAAATTCAGATCATACTAGTTTTACAAAAAAAAAAAAAAAAACAAAAAAAACAATACGGACCGTTACTACTTAAAACGGCCTGCAATTTTGGACTCCAAATGAAATGTTTCCTTGGGAGATCATACATTTAAAATTCTCTTGAGTTGTCAGAGTCACAAGCTTAAAGTTAACAGGAGATTTAAAGTGGGAAACTTAAGTATTTCAGCTTTCAAAATCTAATGTTAGGAATATACATGTGTAGCTAGCTAGTGCCATGTAGCTAGCTAGTACCAGCTCTAGAGCACAGAGGAAGAGAGCCACAACAGCTGCCCTGGATACAACTATCAAGCTGGGCACTGAACTACTCAACTGCAGGATGGGATGTCTGCTCAGGTTCAGACAGGAAGATTTAGCTCTATGTATATCTGACCTCAGAAACCAGGTGACATAAGCAGTCAAGTCAATACAGGAGGTGCAATTTGATGTGCCAGGTACTGCTTCAGTGGTGTGATCAACACCATCTCGCAAGAAAGTTGAGCAAAAACCTCCAAAATTCCCCAGTGACATGAAAGCTGCAATCCTTGGTTCTTATTCAACTTTCAAGATCCATGGACAAAGGGGAAATGCATTCTTGCTCCACTAGCCCAGCCACTGGAAATGGGTAATAAAATGTCATCAAGTAATATGTGAAGACCCATGCCACACCCAAGAGGGGGCTATATCAGAATTAGATAAAAAGCAACAGCAATATATAGTGCTTATTAGCAGTTCCCTAGCCATCTGAAATACAGCAACAGTACACAGTTTAGACACTAAGCTCAGTTTGACAAAAGTGTTAAAGTGCAATTAAAATAGTTCAGTGCAGTGACAGTTCAAGGAGAACAGCTGGTCAATTTTATATTCAAGGCACCAGCACAGAAGACTAGGAATAAGACTATACTGTCTGGACAGACTAGTTTACTACCAGTACTTACAGCATTGGCCCCTCAGACGTCAAGTGTTTCTCCAATTTCCTAATAAGCTCCTTTCCTAGCGATTTCACTTCTTGTTTGCCCATCAGCTCCTCTGCAATCCTCAAGAATATAGACTGGGAATTCCTCATTGACATGCAATTAATACAGATAGTTCTAGTGTTGCTCACAGTACTCTAAAAAAATAAATAAAAAATTGATTTTTTCCCATCTGCATTCATCTACTAAAATATTTTTCTGTCAATGAATCACAGCCCTTGAGTGACGTTATTCAATCAATAGGTTCATGCCAAGCATACAATCCAGTGGATCGTTTATAGTCTAAAATCACACAAGGAATGCTGAGAACAAATCACTTTATGACGCAAAGCTTTCAGGTATAAACCCTTTCTCAATACTAAATACATACATTTACACAAAGCAACTGCTTTTATACAGGCCTAGTGGTCATGTGACTGCAGCCAAAGTCACATGACCTATTCAAATGTGCAATTTAAAAAATTATTTAAAGAAACATACTGCAAAAAAGCATTTGTCAAAAAAGCATTTGTCAATAAAAAAATGGTTACACATATGCATATATATGATCAAATTTCATAACAATATAAATCTAATTCTAGCACATAAATATACTTAATCATAAGAATATAAAAATATAAAATGTATATATATACCTATATGTTTAATACAAACTCTAGAAACATTAAAACATAGGTGTACACATACATGTACACAACAAATGCACACATTAACATCAATGTATAAACATACTAATGTGCACAAGTTAATAAAACATCATTTCAACCTACGTTGTAATCCAACAAGAATGGGTTTAATGCTTACTGTACTGTTAAGGCCAGGAGGACTATCAGCTCCCAAACGTACTATCCATTGATATTCTTTAGTTTCAAGAAAATTATTAATATCACCACATCTAAGTGAGGGAATCACCAAATCAATAACTCTAAATCTAAATGTATGTCTGTCCCCACAAGTCTCAATATGCTTATACAAGGCATTCTGAGTATACTGCCTCCTGATTTCCGACTTGTGTTCAATAATCCTGTCCTTGAGTCTACGTGTAGTCTTACCAATGTAGTATGCAGGACATACAGAACCTTCTAAAGGTGACATTGATACTTTTAACTACAAAATTGCATTGCTTGAACGTAAAGTTGGTTCATACAAGCGTTTTCAGTGGCAGAGGTTTAGCTTCTCTGCATACCTTAAAATGGGGATAGTCCCTCGTGGACTAAGAATATTGAAAATGCCATCCTATGGGAATGTGTACCCTGAACTCCTCAAAAGGTGGCAGCAAATGAATTTGAAGCTAAGCTTAGACTATATGTCACTAATGAATGAGCATTTTATGTCTGTTGAGCAAGATTTAAAGACTGAAATTATTAAGTTAGATGAAGAGCTGAAATCACTTGTATGTTTTTCAGAGATGTCATCTAAATATAACCATCTATTCATTAAATTTCGTGAATTAGATGACAAGCTTGAATTAGTTAAGAAAAGAAAACTTTCGAGACATTAATGATTTTAAAGTGGGTCATATCTTCTCTTGGCCCAGGAATGACCCACGAGAATCAACTATGGTAACATCTAATAAAAATCACAATGCAAAAACTTTTGCTGGTACTTCTATTAGGGCACTAGATGTATTTCAGCCCTTTGATTCAAATTTGACTGTTGGCGCCAATTCTGTACAAACAGACACTGTCACTTTAACTCCTTCTGAGTCTGTAACTATTGCCTCTTCTAGTAGCGTGAACACTGACGCTGTAATGACGTCCGCTATGGACACCTCATCAACTGCTACCCTGAACTTGGTACCGGATGTGCAGCATGCTAGTAAAAAAATGCATCAGTCGACTTTAAACTTCACAGAGAAGCGGTTTCAGTTAGAGAAACCGGAACGTGTGCAGGACTCTTTAAACAAGAGGGAACCATTATTGATGAAGCAAGAGACTTCCTCAATGAAACGCAAGTACGACAGTCCGTCGAGACAGGGCAAGAATGCCCGCAAGTAGTGAGGGGTATTTTAAACCTCTCATCTTTTGTTTTGAGTGACTCCCATGTGTCCCTTCTTTCAAAAGGGCTGAGCTTTATACCTATGACTAGTTTAGATTTAGTTGATATTATTACCGACTTGAAAATGTTTGTGAGAAATTTAAATTTAAAAATTTTGTTTAATGTTAGTACTGTTTCTAATAACATTCCTAGAAAACGTAGTGTTTTTATACCTGTGAATACACCTATTACTACTGCTTTTTGCAATGTCTGTGAAGCTGATTTTAGGCAACAGTTTAATGTCTGTGATAGAAAATTTACTTATAATTTAACCTATGAGCAACATCTTGCCTTGCAGAATCTTAAAAGGAATAGTGAAATCATTATTAAGCAGGCAGATAAGGGTGGAAGCATTGTGATTATGGATAGAGCTTGCTATAATTCATCAATGGATAAGCTAGTAATGGATACTTTGTCCTTTAAAAAAATTAGTTTTCTGGATGTAAAGAAACATATTACTGACGTTAATTTACATGTTTATGACATGCAATTTAATAATAATATTAGTTTGGAATTATTTAACTTTTTTTCTGTACCCTGTCCATCTATACCTCAGTTATACGGACTTCCCAAAATACATAAGTGTTTGTCAGACCCTCCCATGAGACCCATTGTCTCTGGCGATGGGTGGGTAACCGAACCTGTTTCAGTTTACCTTCAGAAACAATTGTTTCCTTTTTTGGATAAATGTAATTATGTTTTGAAAGATACTGGTGATTTTCTCTCCAAACTTTCAAAGTGGTATTACAGTAAACCATGTAATCTGAATGATTTTCTATTTGTTACCTTAGACATTGTATCGTTGTTTACTGTTATCCCTAATTCGTATGGCATAGAGTCCATCAGGAAGTTTTTGACTACTGAAAAATCTTTAGTAAGTGATTCTATTCAAAATATATGTCAATTGTTGGACCTAGTACTTAGCCATAATGTTTTTATTTTTAATCAACAACCGTATTTGCAAGTCAACGGGGTCGCCATGGGCACCCCCGTGGCCAATACATATGCAAATCTTGTACTGCATCAGTGGGAATTAGATAATTTACATGATGGAAAAAAATTTTTTGACACACGGGTTGTGTTCTATCAACGGTTTGTTGATGATTGTTTTTTAATTTGGAATGGATCTAGGGACAGTTTAGAAGAATATCGTGTACACTTGAATAACACAACATCGTTTTTGAAGTTTAAGTCGACCATTACTAGTAAAGAGGCTTCCTTCCTTGATGTTAACATTTTTTGCAAGGATGGAATATTGGGCACTTCTGTTTTTAAGAAGGAGACATATGTGGGTAGATATGTGCATGCGGACAGCATGCATGCCCCGCATGTCTTTCGAGGTGTGATTAAGTCTCAGTTCATTAGAGTGAGTAGGCTCAACACAGATGACATGGTCTTCAATAAACAGTTAAATGACACATTTAAGGATTTTGTTGATTGTGGTTATGCATTGTCTATTTTAAATGAGATGAAGAATCAGGTATCTAATAGGCATTCATTATATGCCCCATATTTCAGGAATTATAATCTTACGAACCCTGATGTTGTGGTAAATCAAGTTGTAAACTCTACTGTGCAAAGATTTAGATATGTGACTGGTTTTGCAAGTAAGGTATCCCTTGTTAAACGCACTATCTATAAGTATTGGCCTATTTTAATGGCTTCCCCTGAGCTTACAAAATTGTTAAGTGATAAGCCATTCTTCAGCTATAGGAATATGAAAACCCTCAAAAGTATGTTATGCTACAAAGATTTCCGCCCTTCCTTGAATTTATGCTTTGATAGATCCATCTACTCTACATTTAATTTTGGTACATATGCATGTCTAAACTGCTCCTGTTGTTCAGACTTGATCAGATATGTGGAATCTAATAGTTATGTGCATACGATCACACATCATACATACACATTTTCTGTAAGAGCTACTTGTACTACTACCAATGTGGTGTACATGGCATCATGTTCTGTATGTCCTGCATACTACATTGGTAAGACTACACGTAGACTCAAGGACAGGATTATTGAACACAAGTCGGAAATCAGGAGGCAGTATACTCAGAATGCCTTGTATAAGCATATTGAGACTTGTGGGGACAGACATACATTTAGATTTAGAGTTATTGATTTGGTGATTCCCTCACTTAGATGTGGTGATATTAATAATTTTCTTGAAACTAAAGAATATCAATGGATAGTACGCTTTGGGAGCTGATAGTCCTCCTGGCCTTAACAGTACAGTAAGCATTAAACCCATTCTTGTTGGATTACAACGTAGGTTGAAATGATGTTTTTATTAACTTGTGCACATTAGTATGTTTATACATTGATGTTAATGTGTGCATTTGTTGTGTACATGTATGTGTACACCTATGTTTTAATGTTTCTAGAGTTTGTATTAAACATATAGGTATATATATACATTTTTATATTTTTATATTCTTATGATTAAGTATATTTATGTGCTAGAATTAGATTTATATTGTTATGAAATTTGATCATATATATGCATATGTGTAACCATTTTTATTGACAAATGCTTTGACAAATGCTTTTTTGCAGTATGTTTCTTTAAATAATTTTTTAAATTGCACATTTGAATAGGTCATGTGACTTTGGCTGCAGTCACATGACCACTAGGCCTGTATAAAAGCAGTTGCTTTGTGTAAATGTATGTATTTAGTATTGAGAAAGGGTTTATACCTGAAAGCTTTGCGTCATAAAGTGATTTGTTCTCAGCATTCCTTGTGTGATTTTGGATCTTTTTGCAGTTTGTCTTTCTACCATCGTTTATAGTCTAGCCAGCAATCAGACCTCCAATTTGCCAAGATGTGAATCAATGCCGCACAGATAATGAATCTACTCAGCTTTACCTTAGTCCATTCAGAGACTTTCGCTGAGCAAGTTCCCCATCCTACTAGCATGTCCTGTGTTTCAGTGGTAGTTTAATTCTGCTGAGCAGGTGTTTAGGGTGATATTACCTTTTGTGGATGTGTAGCAGGTTACATAGAAATGGAATGGATCTTTCAAGGCTCTGTAGGCAGGGCAGAGATTGGTTTCCTACAAAAAGTGAGAATTTCAAGGAAGCCAAGGTAACTTTGGGAAGACGCATCTTCAATCCCCCAATAAGGGAATACTGTTGTCTTTCAAGATGGGTCATATGCCTAGCTAAATAAATACCAAAATAGGACATTATATTCTATTATTGGTCCGATAAGGGAGTAGATGGGACAATTACTCCATTGGGATCTACAAGCATGTCTGAGGATTTATCTGGTTATATAAAAAGTTTGCTCTGATAAGGGAGTAGATGGGACAATGACTCCATTGGGATCTAGAAGCATGTCCGAGGATTTATCTGGTTATATAAAAAGTTTGCTCCAACAAATTCAGTGGTCAAATGGGATAATTCATAGTGAAGCTGTCCAAGTCCATTTTAAGAGGGGGTGCCTTAAGAGGGTATGTCAACTATGTGATAGGAACAGGAGTGCCAGTCTGCAAAGGACACAATCCTGCATTTTTGGCATTTAGTTTGAGGTAGTGTTCTCAGCATCACCTGTTGGCACAGCTTAGACCCTCCTGGAGAATGAGGTCATCTTGGTACTGACCCCAGTTTGCAGTCCAAACTTATTTTGCCAGAGGCCTTTGGTACTTGCTTTCACCAAGTAGATACCCAAGAGAAGTGGTCCCAGGGCCAGTCCCCAAGAGACACCACATGTAACTATAAGAAAGAGTACACTTGCAGAACCCAGTCTGGTAGTGTTACATCAGTGAGCCAATTTGCCATCTAGCGCGTAACATAAGAGTTTACATTTAAATGGATTAACGTATCCATGATGCCAGTGTGAATGGTATTAAAGGCTATGGCAGAGCCTAGGTATCCTTTGTAAACCAAATGATACCTTACTGACTTGTTCAAAAAGTCCACCATTTTAAGAGGCAGGATCTGCCTTTAAAACAAAACTGCTTGTGTGTCTCATCTTGTGGGTGTCCTTAGTGACAAGCTCCATTGCCCCATAGATAAGGCTGAGGCGGCCAGTAGTTCTACAGTTGCCTGGGTGAGTGATGGGTCCCACTTTGCAGAGTGGTACAACTGAAGTAGTTCTCCTACTGGCATGAATTTGAGAGGCAGAGAATGAAAGATGTAATAAGTCAGCCAGGCACTGTTTTGATACTGACAAAACTACAACCTGGCACATTAGCCCCAGACAGAGCACTTCCGACAGTCAGTTTTGAGAGGGGAGTGGAGTAAACATGCCAAAATGCTGAAGGTAATTTGGGGGGAGGGGATAAAGCTCAATTTATCTGCCAAATGTAGGCAATATCCTCAGAAACCGTATGTGACATTCAGTTATTGCCTTCAAGCATCAGCTGTTAATTTAGGTTTTGGACATGCCAAAGGCAGCTTATGGTCATCCTTGGCACAAATGCTCTTGAATGATTTAGTTTGACTTAGAATTTGTGGATTTTGAGCTCTCTCCAGCTGATGAAGCTGGAAGTTTTTATGGGCCAAGTTTCTCTCATGCTATAGTTTTATACAGGGGTTCCACAAAATGGATTTGTTCTTAAACTTGGTACTATGCTTTACAGACTGAAGACCAAGTGCTAGCTTGGAGACTGACAGCTGACCATTATACAGCACCTACTGGCTCAGAGCACACAGATTGCTATATTCATGAGGACCAAGTCTACTTGAGACCCTCACTGGACTAGAACTAGTTGATCAAAGGACTCCGCATTAATGAAATCCAGGAATTTCTGCACATAACCGATCATGGTGGCATAGGTTCCCTAGTTACAGGGCTTATTTGAAGTTATCCAATGAGAGTTTGGTTCTATGGTGGGGATTGTCAGTTTACATCTCATGGTATGATGCCATACAGGAGATACAGTAGTTGGCTACTATGCAATACTAGATTTTGTTCACTACAAGAATTGGTTCCTTAGGAACACAGATACACCTCCCACTTGGTTCAATGTCCAATTCAGCATTCTTGCTAAAGGAATGGTAGACTTTGAAATCCTGCATTGCAGGGCTGCTTTCGCTGCTCTGAACTACATTTCAGTTAAGTACAAATTTCAATATTAAAGGCTATAAAGAACAACTTTTTGCTTAGGCTTCTCACTGAGTGATCCTACTTAAGAGATGCGTGCAAGTAATTTGAGTACACTGACCTTGCCTAGAGAGAGGCACTATACATGGGGGGGGGGGGGGGGGGGCACAGCCAATATACGAAGACATGAGAGCGATTCAGACCATCCATTGCAAAAACAAACCAGGGTTGTCAATCATCAAATCCCAGGTAACTGCGACTAAGAATTCCTCTTCCTTTATTCTCCTTACAGCCCAGTTCCCCACACAAAGTACAAACTGATGTGACATGAGCTAGTACATACCAATCATCCCTCCACATAATTACTGCAGCCCATGATGCATAGTAATTACACCCATTTTACTGAACCCTAAATTAACAGAATTCGTTCAAGTTAAATACATCTCAGACTAATCAGTAAGTCTCATGGCAGTTAAGACAAGTTCAGTAACCAATGTGTGACCAGACTAATCAGTAAGTCTCATGGCAGTTAAGACAAGTATTCAGTAACCAATGTGTGACCAGAGAGGAGGGTGATGTAAATGTACATGCTCTCCTTAATTTGGCTCCTAAAAAGCATACACCTAGAAGTGCAGACAGTCCAAACTCCTGTGCAAAACCAGAAGTCTGAAAGACTGTGCAAAACCAGAAGTCTGAAAGACTGCATACCAGTGATTCCAGGTGCAAGCAGTGTGAGGAAGTGTGGTACACACCCAACATGTTATATCCCATGGACTAAAGGTTTAGCTGACAGACAGTACCAGAACAATTTTATCACATTAAACCAAGCCAACCAATGAATATTCACATGTACCATAAAAACTGAACACACAAAAGCACACCATGGAACTTACTTTGAAGTTGTTTAGTATGGTGGTAAGGCAAGCAGTTTTGCCAGTTCCTGGCGCTCCAGAGATATATAAGCTGCCAGGTTTTTTGCCAGACACATGATCCTTTAAAAAATGGTTGATAATTTCTGTCTCATTCTCCCTTGATAACAGTCGCTCTGGAATAGCTGTATTTAGGGCCCGTTTTATTTGCTGGTAACAGTTACCTGTAGAGACAGTTATTGTATTAGAATTAAAACAAACCACACTCCACGTTCTCTGGAGACATTTCATACAAATAGCTGATGTGAATAAAGCCATCATGTTGGAAATACTTCAGTATGTAAATACCAAAAAAAAAACTGCATGTTTTTATAAAAGGTTAGACTGTTACAATAAAACAGTCACCAGGTGCCATTCAGTTTTTTGCAGTATGTGTGTGCGCACCCAATGTCAGAGTCATCTTTGTACCAATGATACAACACATTGCTTTGGTTAAAATAACTTTATAGTGGTTTTAAATTCATTTCTCCCATCCTGATCCCCACAGGAAGCATCAGCTCTGACTAACCAGAGAAAAATGCAACAGACTTATTCAGCATATTTTCAGAAACACTGTACACAAATGAACGAAGCCGGGACAGTATACATCTTGCATACTTGACCGATACTTACTATCCTGCTTAAATAGCTTCATGCATGGGGATTTTCTGTCTGGCTGTGGAGTTTCAAGTCCTTTCCTGGGAGGAGAGGTCTCAGCTGAAGTCTTTTTCGGAGATCCATCCAGCACCCCTACATTTTCAAATACCAGTCTGCGTCCTTTTGGGGGTAAAGTAGACAATATGTTGTTTTCTTTCATGACTTGCTTTGGTGGGGAGCACTGTAAGGATTGGGGAATATTGCATAAGTTGTCATCTCCTGAAATGGAAGAGACAGGTTAAACCGAGAAAATACTTCAAAGTCATGAACACAAATCACTACAAATTGTACCGCTATGACAATTCTCTAAGCAAACTTGAGCACATAGTGACAATTTTAACCTTCAGCTAAAAAAAAAAAAAAAAAAAGCCCACTCAACATTGAGTGAGAATACCCATATTGCACCTGTCAAGCATCATTCCCCCATTTTTAGAACATTGCACAAGGCAATAGGTGTAGCATAGCTCTCTGCATTCCTCCCCATCACCACAGTACTAATCGGCAGTGCTCTCTGGACCTCATAGCTAAAAACCCTCTGCAACACTGCTGTTAAAAAAACCATGAACTGTATTTCCCATTTTATTCCTCCCCAAACCACTATTCCCATTACAACAGTCAGTTTTCAATCCTAATTGGGGAAGGAGTGGAAAAAAGGCAGGTAAAAATGTAGTATTGTAGAACAATTCTCGTTTACATATTGTTTTCTTTTATGTGCACCCTGCTGCAGGCTTAAACATGGATTGGCACCCAGACTATTCATCTCATCATTATTCATGTCCACACTGGGAGTGGAGTAAGGCTGACATGTCAGCAGTCCACCCCTCAAATTTTAGCTACAGAGAGTCTTCTCACACAACCCATCCATCTTTGTTGGATGCCCTCATTCCCTCTTTCTTCCCACCCCCCCCCCCAAATCTTCTTCACATAAAACAGTCTTCTGCTTTCTTCCACATATGCCTGAACCACAGTAATCTGCTCTGGCAGTCTGAGACTGAAGTCATTTTGGTTTCTACCAGGATATCCTCATTTGTTAGATGACCCAGTGTACCTCCTACCAACCATCAAGCACAATCTCAATCACATCTAACTTCAACTGATCTGCTGTTACTGCTCAAGTACCTCTACCATACACAAGTATTTTATCATGCTTTGTTCACCATACTTTTCAGCTTATTTGGCATCCTTCTGTTACACACCACCCCCCCACACTGTGCCAGCTGGTTGCATGCACCAATTTTAGCTTTAACCCTCTTCAGACTGCACTTCACCATTCCTCCCACATACCAGAGGCAGTTAGCCTGAGATGGAAGGCAGAGAGGTGGAGCAGGTTTTCAGCTTCCGATTCTTGCCACCCCCCCCAATTGCTTCCATGACAGCTGTCTCATGTATACTCACGTTTCATCCCAAGCATCTTCAGCAAATAGAGGAATTTGATACAAAAACTGAAGCTCCAATTCAGTTTTAAAAGTCACATTGTCTGCAAACAATAGTTTTGCAGAAATCACCCCTCCAATCTGTCAAACACACACCACCACAAACAAAATTAGATAATCTCAGCCTTAACAATATTAGACATTGTCAGTGTATTTGGCAGAGATAATTTTTGGGACTATGTAATGGAGCAAAAATGACATCGACAGCAGATAATATTGCTGTCCGAATCAATGGCAACAATTTAATTTGGCAATACCACTAAACTTTGGAGAAGCATTGACCAGCTTCTTTGTCGGGTCATAGCTCATCACCTTCATAAGTTATGAATCTTGAGGAACACAAGGATGCAACCATTATCAACTGAACAAAGTTAAGTGTTGCATGTTTTTACCTCAAACCTTTAAAAAGGTACAACCACACTGCACGACACCAAGCTCCTGAGAAATGTCCAGTCTTGGTCTCAAAAAACTTTAGTGCTTATGATAACTACCCTAGAACGCACCCAGACATCAATGTGATTAAAGCAGTTATTTACATACATAATTTACATACACACACACACACACACACACACACACACACACACACACACACACACACACACTTTGGCTAAGCCATGGAAAATGGCTTCAAATAGTCTTGTAAGAACCTCTAGCAAGTCATCCAGTGACCCAGAAAGCTGTAGTGAATCAACTTATCCCTGCGTGGATACCACAGGTGGTCATTAAAATTTGTCTAAACCTATTAACATCTTCGAGAACATTTAGAGATACACGGCTGCTTGGAAGTGTTTACATAGGTATTTTTATACCTCAAATAGACTCCAAAGAAATTTGGAACTGGGATATTTAGAAAAGGGTTGGAGCAAATTACATAGGAAAAAATGGGAAGTGTGGGATCAATACATGCGACAAGATGAAAGAGGTTAAAAAGAAGGCAGGAATTGAATGATCTATGTAATGGTTGACGGAATGGATACAAGTCATGCAGATTTGCAGCTACAGTTGTATCAGCATGGTTTGTAATGTATTGTATTGTTTAAAACATTGTACCCCTGGTCATTTTAAAAACACACTGGACCAGTTCAACGCAAAGTGTAAAGATGATGGGACGAGAACACATTGCAGAGCCTTCCAAAGAGGAAGGTTGCTTACCATGAACAGCCAGGTACATGTGGGTTGGGGGTTAATTGTGTAAGCCATCTCATAAGGTCTCACTCACAAGTAGCCATACTGCAAAATACTATACTAGACCTTGCTCCAGGATAATGTTCTGTACATATTTGCATTCCCATTCTCACTTTTTTAAACAGTGAGAAGCTCAGCAATTTAAGAGCACTCAGTTTCAAAATACCTCTAAAGCAAGTTTGAGCATCTAACCAAGATGCCCCCTGGTCACCCCCTACAGCAGAAGGGGCTCCAAGTATGGCTCACTAGGAAGAGGCAAATCCACAACATGCTAAAGAGATATGTTCTCAACTGACCTGCCAAAGCATCCCTGGGAATAGAGAAAGTCTGATCTATAGCGATCAACTCACCATCACCACAGAATAGAAAATGTAGGAAATGGATGGATACTAGATAGATTACCTTTTCCAAAATGAACAGCCACTGACATACAAATATTAATGCTGAAGATTGAACACTGTCTACTTGACATGGCATTCCATCTCTGTGCAGAACGCAAACATTTTTACAAACATCTTTGTCATTACAGCTTCTTTACTAACTCTAGGAACACTCACACTAATAAAAGGCCAACTTACTCCCAGTCATAGCAAAGGCACACCCCCCCCCCTTCACGCTTACTCCCTAAAAACTCAAGGTCTTAAACTGCATGTACTATACTCTCCTTCCCTCAAAACCATTTCACTCATTTAACAGCAATATTCGTACTAGATATGAAACAGCAAGTGCACCTTAGAACTCTCCACAACAAATCAGAAAGCTCAGTTTTCCTACAATTATCTGGAACTTATAAGAGAAGTATAAAGGCACCAGTCTACCTCCTAGGCAATGGTTAATTTGGTATTAAATAAGCAGGAAATACAATATTTTACATTTGTTAACTGGGAAATTCCGACTGGACCAGGTCCATTTTCAGCAGAGGCCTGGGGAGAAAAGCCCAACATCAAGTTCTACAAATACAATACATCCAGCATATTACACAGAACAGGTTACATCATGTATGCTGAGCATAGTAATATAAACAAGAAATTAATAAAAACACTCCAGGTAAAAGATATAGAACATGGGTAAAAAGACAATGGCAGTTAAACATTAAGAAAATATATCAAGTAAGATTCTACAGTTAAAAGTACCCTTTCAGATGACCAAGCCTACAGGGGATCAGAGCTCCAGCATGTGATCAGAGAGGAATTTGGGGAGTTAATAGTAGTATGGGTAGGGTTATGTGAAACAAGGGCATAACAAAAGGTGCGATTTGAGGGAGTTTTTGAATATGGATGTGGAGGGGGCAGTGGACACTGATAGGGGAAGAGGGTTCCAATTTCTGGCAACGGGGCAGAAGTAGAGCACTTTCCCTGCATTAGTGTTAGCCTTGGTGATGGAGAGGAGAGATTTTGCACTGGATCTTGGGTACCGGTTTGCAGTATATAGTAAGTAGGTTGGATAATGAGGGGTTTTTTCAGGATATTTCAGAATAGTGTAGGCTGTGCCCAGCTGGTGATAGTTAAGTAGCTGTGGTAGCTAAAACCATTTAAGTTCTTTTAGTGCAGCACAGTGATGGGTTCAATAGGTTGAGTTAGTAGCAAACTTGGCTATTTTATTGTAGCAGGATTCTAGTTTGTCTAGGTCACATGGTCTGATTTGGGTAAAGATTGGTGCCGTGTATAAGAGTTGAGGAGGTGTCGTGTATAATAGAGTTGAGAGGAGGTGGCTCTGTGCAAGAGTGACTCTTGCTTTTTGTGAGAGAAAGGACTTATGCCTGTATAGGGAGTCTATTTTTTTTGTGTACTAGTTTTATGGTATATGAGATGTGAACATCAAAGTGGAGATTGTCTATTTCAATGCCCAGAAGTTTGGTGTGGTTAGAAGGGGAGATGGTACTTGTTTGAAACTGCACATTACTAGCCATGTACTGTACTACCTAGAAACATGAACACAACGTTTGTATCACGTATGTATAGACAGACATCGAAATGTGTAACAGATGCCCTGTACATACACTACAGCTATTCAATATTTTAAACATACACATTATTCACTTGTTAGGTAAACAGGTATGCATATAAGCCTATACGTTTACGTCCACTTTATAGCATTAATGGAGTATTAATTCATTAAAAGGCACAGGCTGTGGCAAGGGGTCCTTGGATTAACCCAATAACCAGGTCAACAAAAGTGAAATAAAAATAAGACGGTTAACAAGAAATGTGTTCTGCATTCTGTGAAGCACAGCAGCTTCTAATGCTTGTGATCTGATTAACAAACCATAATCACCAAGATTACAGTATACCTCCTCTGCGAGTTTACTCCTCAGCTCTCCATTCATTGAGCGAGGCGTTGGCGTAATAAAATATCATCCATAATTAAGGACACAAGTACACGTCCAGCATAGACATTAAATAGTTGACAGGCACAAAAAAGTAGTACTTACATAGACGCTAGCCACTCTAAAGTGCCCACCCAATATAATATATAATACAATATGCCAAAAGATCATACCAAGCCTTTTGCGAGGACTAAGGGGCAGTCCTTTAGCCTTTGGAGAAAGGGGCAAAGGTGCTTCTTTAAGATTTTCCGACTGCTTCTCCCGTACAACGGACTTCACGCCAACTGCTGATTTCTTCTTTGGGAACTGGATAGTGTTAGGAATCGGAGATCTAGTGCTAGGCATTGCTGTGGAAAATCGTAATACCTATAAACATGCACACAGAGGGGAAAGCTAGTTTAGTTCATATACAACAATACATAAACGCAAATCTACACGCAGCAAATTATTCTATAAGCGTCACCCGCCAAATTGCTTAACCTACTCTACTGGACAATCCCAACATAATAAATACGTATATTCAAACAAAACAATATAAGTTTGCTTTTTGGGATAGTGCACAAATATAAACAAACCAGTTTCAGCTAGAGCCCGATGAATATTGTCACAATAGAAGAGCAAGAAAACACTTAAACGCCACATCAGCTTTGTGTCAGACTGAAAGGTCTCATCTGCTTTACACAGCAGGAAACAGATCCAAAAGACACTTTCACTGCCAACTTGAGCTAATGTGACAGATATACATTCTAGATAACATACAATCTAAGCACATAAATAAGAGCAGCAAATCTACATCAACTTTACACCGCAACTTAATCTAGCAGTCATTATAATTCACAGCACCACAGAAAAATGACAGCCAACTTCACTGTTTTAAAGACAGAACGCAAACATATTTTGACCAGTCATCAGGACATCTGCGGAAGAAAAATAATACAATCGCTTACGACCATTACGTTATGCTACATTAAAAACTTACCTAGATCTATAATAAAAAGCCCCGCGTATTTCTTTCCTCCTTGACCTGACAGCAACACGAATAGTATAGCGCCAAAAGTTTTATACCAAATAAATTCCAAGAGCGCGCCGCCAGAAATCGCTCTCCACGATTGGCTAGTAGGTAACTGTAGGCTGAGACATAAAGTTTTTCGACCAATCCGACAAGTTATCAACATGTGCTGCGTAGATGGCCGCAGCAGGAAAGTGAAACAGGATCTGATTGGGTAAGTTGTGGTAGCTTAATAATTCATGAGGTACTTCTTGGAGTTTTTATATATATAGTGAAAATTTATTACAGATGTTAAACGGGTATTTCGATGAAGTTGGATGACTTTTTACCCGTGTTTGGAGCCAAATGAGACGTTATTATATATATATATATATATATATATATATATATATATATATATATATATATATATATATAAATAGATATGTATGTGTATGTGTATATGTATATATATATATATATATATATATATATATATATATATATTAATATATACATACATACACACACACATCAGTCACATATACACACGCATTGTCGGAAGAAAAGGCTATACATTTTATGCAGTAAACGAAGTCTGTAACTCGCCATTGTAACCACATTTTCTCCAAACGTGATTAAGAGGAACAGAGCTAAATTTTGAGTCTGATTACGTCTGAATTTGTCCTTGATTCGTTGACAGCTAAGACACACCTAATTAAATTATAGAGTTTTTCTTACATGGCGTTTTATAAATACTGCTTGTGATGAGGTTTAACTTGTTGCAGCAACAAGCTGTGGAAGGGTAATGCGGTAACTTTCTATGCAGTACGCAAACACGGTGGTTTTCTCCATTATCCCCTAGTGCTTAGGTGCATAGTTCGCCATCCAGCTGTATGTAGCATCTGCCAAACAAGCGTGTTTAGGAAATAGTAATTCTCCGTCTAATAATTTCCTGAAACAATGTCTATGTGCTTTGACTGTAATTGCTGACTATCACATATATAAAGAGTGAATTAGTTACAACTCACCAAGTGACGTAAGATAGCTGCAGAAACCCAGTGAAACAGCTGGCATAACTGAACACGCCATTAGCACAACAGCTGTATATAATCTGGAATAAGAGTAAGTTATAAGCATTCGATGCACTAAGATAGTATTGCTGATTGTGAGAAACAACCATCAGCGTCACTTTTGTATTACTTGTGTGGGTTTTTTTAATGATAATATTTATGTTGTTTCAGTGTTTACACTCACTGAGATCAAACGAGAGACGACTCTTGATATTTGTTACTCATGCCTTATGTTATCCAAGATCTGTAATGAAGTTGTTATTGCTGAGTGATAACACAAGAGTTACCCACACTGAGAAACAGTACAACTATTAAAAAGAACGTAAAAATAGTATTATCGATTATGTTTTCTCAAGTAGAACCGGGCTTTAGTTGAACTGCCGCACTAGGCTAAGGGCTTAAGAGTGACCCCTCCCCACTCACATTAGCCGGTTCCACTTGCCACCCCACCCACCAGTCTGACCTACCCACACAATCCAAATTACGTTATTTTTCTTCCTTTTCTTATAATCTGTCTTACTGTTCGGTTTCATTCATTACTAACTTCTATAGCTATATCAAAAACCTCAAAGGCAATACCCAGATTTGCTCTGAGTTATTGCACAATGGCACCTCCTATACTGAGCCAACATATATAGCCAACATACTGGCCAACAGATTCAGTGCCAACTTTACCCCCCCAAGGGCCCTATCACAATACCAGAAGAAAGCCTGGTACCAACCATTTCTGTGGCACAGGTAAAAGCTGCATTGTTCAAAGCCAAGAATACAACATTCATGATACCTGATAATATCCCTGTCTGCATCCTACATGAGCTACAAAACAAACTGGCACCACATCTGTGTGCCCTGTTCACTCAAAGCCTTACCTCAGGCTATGTCCCTAACGAATGACGCACTGCTACAGTCATCCCGCTCCATAAAGGGGGAGCAACTGCAGATGCTGAAAACTATCCCCATTAGCCTGACAACTCTGGTATGCAAAGTTATGGAACGCATCATCATGGGCCTGCTTAACAAAGATATAGGCAATCTCCAAACTCTTGAACCCACACAGTTTGGCTTTGTTCAGGGGAGATCCTGCAACCTGGTTGACTTTTTCGAGGCAGTCACCAAGTTTGTGGATGAGATAAGGCAGTGCATACACCCTACCTCGACCCGGCCAAGGCCTTTGATACCATTCCCCACTCAGGTATCATTGATAAACTCACCAAACTAGGCATCAATCCTTACATCACTAGGTGGGTTGCAAATCAGCTCACAGACAGGACCCACAGAGTAAAAGTAGTAGACTCCAAGTCAGACTGTCAATCAGTCACGAGTGGAGTCCCACAGGGCTCGGTCCTGGGCCCTGTCCTGTTAGGCATCTACTTCTCAGACGTCCAGGCCAACACAGTACGACTTGGCTGACCAAGTTTGCTGATGACTGCAAGCTAGGAGTCATTATCAACTCCCCAAGTGATGCAAACATCCTACAAAAGGGCCTCTATGAGACCAGTGACTGTTATTGGAACCATGGCCTGAAGCTTAACCCCAAAAAATGCGTTATCATCCCCTTTGGAAAAAATTTAATTCCCACAAATTACCACGTTGATGGGAGCCCACTGAACACTGAAGGGGCCATAAGAGATCTGGGCACCCAGGACGACGGACACCTCACCTTCGACCACCCATTGCCACTATGGTCAGAAAGTCCTTCTACGTGGCACATCTTATAACCAAAGGTTTCACATTGAAGAAGAAAGAGGTCATCATCCCTCTCTACTCATCCTTCATTAGACCAATTGTCTAATATAATGCCCCATTTGGCATGTACCTGACTAGACACAACAGCTGGAGAGGCCACAAACGTACCTCACAAAAAAGATCCTATGCCTTAAACACATGTCCTACATGGACAGACTCAAGAAACGTCAGCTGTTCTCAGTCTCTTTATCGTCTACTTAGAGATGATCTGTGCTTGGCATACAAAGCCATGTCCGACTTAGCCCTACTTGAAATTCTACACCTAAAGAAATCCCAATCCCCCATGCCACACGCTCCAGGGATCACAACCTGATTACCACAATTAGAAGAACATGCTGGAGGGACAGGTTCATCTCCCAAAGACTGTCCATACTCTGGAATAAGCTTCCAATTCATGTCAAGCAGAGCACCTCGCTGGCCCTCTTCAACAGAAATCTTGACGAGTGGATGGGTAACCGAAAGTTTACGAATGGCAAAAACACTGAAAGCACTCAAAAAATACCAATAATCCCAAAAACGGAGTGCAGATAAGCCAAAAAAGAACTGCCAATAACTTCCGTAGCTCTTTTAAAGCGTATTTAATGAAATAACATGAACTTCACAGACCAACACATTAACGCAGTTCAAACGATACTATCCCTTAGCGTTTTCATCCAAAACAAATGGACTTCATCAGACATTTGTTTAAACATAAATTAGGTGTATATATAGTAATTTAATTAACCCAGTAACCAATGAATCATGCATTAAGCATTTGAATTAAACAAATCAAGAAACGGCCTCATGAATATTAAAATTGAATTAAAATCATTGCCTTCAAATAAAAACTTATCCAATAGTTAATGACACAAAAATATTCAATACATTTGATAAAAATATACTTGATAAAAATACTGAGAGATATATATATGAAATTTATTTAAATAAAGTGCTTATGCTAACTGATAATGTATTCCTATGTATATCTGTTTAATGTTCCACCCTCTGCTGTTCAAACCCTATATTGCATGTATGTTACACTTGCCTTGAATTCATTGAATTGAATTATGAATTCAAGGCAAGTGTAACATACATGCAATATAGGGTTTGAACAGCAGAGGGTGGAACATTAAACAGATATACATAAGAATACATTATCAGTTAGCATAAGCACTTTATTTAAATAAATTTCATATATATATCTCTCAGTATTTTTATCAAGTATATTTTTATCAAATGTATTGAATATTTTTGTGGCATTAACTATTGGATAAGTTTTTATTTGAAGGCAATGATTTTAATTCAATTTTAATATTCATGAGGCCATTTCTTGATTTGTTTAATTCAAATGCTTAATGCATGATTCATTGGTTAGTGGGTTAATTAAATTACTATATATACACCTAATTTATGTTTAAACAAACGTCTGATGAAGTCCATTTGTTTTGGATGAAAATGCTAAGGGATAGTATCGTTTGAACTGCGTTAATGTGTTGGTCTGTGAAGTTCATGTTATTTCATTAAATACGTTTTAAAAGAGCTACGGAAGTTATTGGCAGTTCTTTTTTGGCTTATCTGCACTCCGTTTTTGGGATTAACCGAAAGTTTACTCCAGGGATCATTCCAGTTCCCCTACTGGATATTGGCACTGTGAAAAAAAAACAAAGCTTTTTTATAGTAATGATCAGTTTGCAATTCCAATTTTTTATTTTTAATTTCACATTATACCTCTCATGGCCATGGCTGTTATCATGCTAATTATAGCTGGTTGTCATCTTTCTGAATGCCAGACACAATAGTGTCTTAAGTTTTAACTAATTTACATAGGAACTTCCAATTCTTCTTTTTATCTTTGATTTCCTAATTTTTATTGGTTACCTACCTTCACCAGTTTGTGTTTAGTTGTAGTCCCTTAGGTGGATTTTGAAAAAGGCTTCCCTTAGTGGCCCAGGCATTCAGGGCCTAGTTTGCTTACTCTTATTTATTTTTTTTTTTAAGTAATGTCTGATTGAAATGCTGTTTCCAGCTCATCTTTATGACTGAAATGGTGTTTTTAGCTCACCCTCCACATGATCGTATATCATTCAGACATGTTTGGATTGTTTTAAGTTTGGGTTTGTATTCTTTAGATGAACGTCTGTCTTTTAATACATTACCAGAATTCACCAACCTTATTCAGAATGCCTCATTCAACTCCCTAGTCTTATTTGTAGAGACTCCCTAATAATGTGTCTGTACTGTCTCATCATTGCTTTTGCCTGTGCCAATTTTGAAGCTGCCATTACTTTGTATTATTGGGCCCTTTACATAACCTGGACTAATTCTAACAATGTTTCCAGAAATTTGTACCATTGCAGGATTACCCAAATCAGCTTTCTAAACTATAGCTGGCTTATCTTAACCTTTCAGTTATGGCCTACCCACTGTTCTTGTCCCCTTCTAGTTCCATTTTTTTTTCATTTCACATTGTACCCTTCCTGGCCATGGCTGTTATCATGATAAGTATAGTTTCTTGTTGTCTTTGTGATTGCTAGACACGGCAGTGTCTTAACTAATTTGCAGTGGAACTTCCATTTTTTCTTCTGTCTTCTTTTATTTTTTGATTTCTTTATTTGTATAGGTTATATACCTTCACCAGTTTGTGTTTGGTTGGTTATAATCCCACTGGTGTATTTTGAAAAAAAAACCTTCCTCTATTGGCCCAGGCTTTCAGGGCTCAGTTTGCCTGTTCTATTTTTTAATTAATGTTTGACTGAAATAGTGTTTTCAGCTCATACTTATGACTGAAATTGTGTTTTTGGCTCACCCTCTCCATTAAGTCGTATCATTCAGACACATTTTAGATATTTTAAGTTTTTTTTTTTTTAATTAAAGTCTGTTTTTAATACATTACCAGGACTCCACATGCTAACTCAGAGCACCCCCATTCAACCCCTTAGCCTTATTCATAGAGATTCTTTAATAGTGAGATGTGGTATTCTAATTGGTTTATTACAGCCTCACACAATGGTTCAATTTTAATTACTTTGTGTCAATAATCCCATCCCATTCCACTGTTTTTGGTACCTATTTGACAACCTCCCCCTGAGCTCTGTTTTCTTATGTAGTTTCTGTGTACATTTTCATTTCTCACAGCTCGAAGGTACCTTAAGTAAGTACCCAAGGCCACTATTCATTATTTCACTTTCCAAGCCTTCTTTAGTTCTCTCTTATCTTAACCCTTTCATGAAGATTCTCTATATTTTGTACCATCTAATAGTTACTGTATTCTCTAAACAACATATTTTCCCATACCCAGTTTGTTTTCTTCACCTACCCCTAGCTAATACTGGTATCTTATATTAACAGTTCAATTTAAAATCAGTGCTTCCACCCGACCCTTACCGTTCTTAATTTATCAGACTACAAATCTTGTTATAGGAGTGTTTAACATGCTATTGGAGGTTATGTTCTATCTTGCACTTCATTTTCCTCCTGTCCCTTGATTTTTCTCAGTGATAATTAACTTTCTTGTGCCATATCTTTTTTCCCCAGAAGCAGAGGCATCAAGACATTCTCATCACTAGTCTGTTCCTCTTCTTTCTCTGTTTGGTAGCTCCTTTGGTTGTTCCCCTAACTTTTAAACTAATACCCCAAGCACTGGTACAGATTTAGTTTATGTCTCTAGGGGCAGAGTGGCTGTTTCATAGTTGCTTTTGCTTGGTGTCAATTTTGGAGCTGCTCAGTCAGCATCAACAAAAACAGTTTTCATTTATGATATTTGTAGTACAGGTTTACCCTCTATCCTTTTTCCATTAAGATACCTCCCTAACTACACCCTCTAGCACCATAAAATAGTTCAAAAGAAAGTAACATACTCTATTTTAATTTCAAAGTTAAAAGTAGTTGACAACAACTTCCCTGCCCTTTGTTTTATTTTTTATATTTATATATTCATTAACATCTTGTTCACCTAGTTGTTTTCCTGTTTTCTGTTTTATTATCATCAGTCTCTTGTTTGCTTTGACCTGTTCTTACACAGTTCCTCTTTTTACTTTCACCAAGATAATTACTCAGCTTACTTATCACCTGTACCCCAGCTTTACCCATTTTCCCACTCCTACTTATTCTGTTGTCTTGACAAAAAATGTGTTTGGCATTTCTTGTTCTAGTGTTGCAGAGCTATGACTGTTTTGTCTTATCTTTCCATGCTCATCTCTAGTTCAGGTCCTACCAAGACATTTTCAGAAATGCAGACCTTATGAGAATTACTAGTTTGCTATTTCCAAGTTTTCATTTTTCACTTTACCATAGTTCTGTGTTAGTTACAGCTTTTATTTCAGTTGTTTGTTGTCTTTATAATTTCTAGACAAAACAGTGCATTGGTTACTTCATCCTTTGTCTTCACCTTTTTAGAAGTAGACAGCCAGTTGTGTTGCTTTCTGCTACAATAGATACAAGACCTTGATGAGAAGAGGAGGCCCACATTCCACCAGATCAGCAGCTATCACTGCAGTCTTATTCAGGAATATTCTACTAAGAGTATTTGTGAGATTGTCTCATAGTTATCAATTAACACATTTTTCAAGCATATTAATTTTCAGTCTACCAGTAGACAGAATTTGCTTCTGCACTCACATAGGGGAATCTCTCAACAGGGCTATCATGAGCCAGTCGTTCAAGATGGGAAATTCATGGAGCTGCTTCTTCTGCAAGGCTTCTTCTATTATAGCAAATGCCGTGGTATATATTCTGTGCACTAGGACAGCCCAGATGGATACAGTTTGCTCACTCACAGCAAAACAAACTTTATGGGAGTAGAACCCTGGCTATAGAAAGTAGATAAAATTAAACCACAAGTGTTAAAATTGCTTGGCATACAAAACCTATCTTAGGCTGTTAAAAACATATGCAACCCCAAAATGCACTGGTTTGTCAGAAAACTCCATTTACAGATGTAGTGAAAGATAATTGGAGGGAAAGCAGGTAGGTGAAGGAGGGTGGGATACTTCCTGTAGACAGAGTTCTACTCACAGATCCACTACTATGGTGAGTACCCATAACCTGTA